>NW_022715623.1:0-6386 GCF_011630105.1 Anneissia japonica
GCGCCTTTTGCCTTCCATACGCTTTTTACCGGTTTTTCGGTTGGTCGCTCTGGCATTTCGGTTTTCCCCCCAGTTCTTTTGTTTTTTCCCAATCTTTTGTTCACACATGTGTCAATGATCTGCATGATTATTTAGTGTATATAAGAGAGTTGTTTTGTACATTATGACACATTTGTGAACCCTGAAGAAGAGAGCAGCAGCTCTCGAGATATTGGTTACTAATAAATACATGTTCCTAGAAGTCACTTTCTTTCGTTTCTTGTATTCGTACTTATTATTATTATTATTATTATTATTATTTTTATTATTATTATTATTATTATTATTATTATTATTATTATATATATATATATATATATACATATTTTATATACCAATTTTATTCCAATTTTCATTTATTAAAATAATTACATAACTGAAGACACTAAAATAATAATTATTTTCTTTGTATGATAGTATAATTTTTAAATTAACAAGGTAATAATTGAACCAAAGTTCCATTTTTTAGAAATTTCAGAATTTCTGCTTTATACAAACATAAAGAGCCTACCGTAATGAGATTATTTATATACTGTTTATTTGTTCCGGTTATAACATTATCAAATGTTATATTTACCGGTGTGATTAATCTATTAATTGATTCCCATACAATTTGGGCATTTAGACATTCATAAAGTAAATGTTTTTTATCCTCAACTTTACTACATAAAACGCAGTTATCAGTGTTTATGACGTTCCACTTGTAAAGTCTTTCTCTTATTCGGCGGTAGAATTCCATGCAGTAATCTAAAGTTAAAGTGTGTGGGTAGGATGTATTATATATAAAATATATTATTTTTATTATTATTAGTATTATTATTATTATTATTATTATTATTATTATTGTTATTGTTATTATTGTTATTGTTATTATCGTCATCAATTGTTATTATTATTATTATCATTTATTATTATTATTATTTTTATTATTATTATTATTACTATTATTATTTATTACGTATTACTATTTGCCTAGGTATGCTCTTTCATCGGAAAATTATTGACGCTAATTTTATGACGGTTGTTGACGGCAAAGTAATAAGTATTACTGTACACGCATAGGTACTAAATACCGTCAATTACCGGCAACAACACTTGTTGACGATAATCAGTATTACCAGCTGTACACGCATACTAATTACACTACCGTCATCAACCGTCAACAACGCTTGTTGACGGTAATTAGTATCACTGTTATGGCACACATTTCATAAATTCTAATTGGGCATTAAGAGTTAATTCTGATTGACTATTAATTGTTCAAAATTTGTTCGATAGGCCTGTATGACACAAGTAACAGAGAGACCACACACCAAACAAGTTTATTTTCTATGAGATAAGAAGAAGAACAAACTCTTGCTCAAATTATATGTATGTATCAGTAGCTACGGCACCTAGTAGGTTTGAAGTTTATGGGGCTCTAGTTGGAAAAATAAGGTAACGTGTGTGTATTTTTTTTGCCGAAAATGTTGGGCGGCTTGGTATTACAAGTATTTTGCCGTGTTGGCTTTCCATAACGATTTATTATTCACCGATGGCTCGCCATACTTGGCCATCTACCCTCGTGACTGCAATTCATGCAAGGCATGACGAAGAAAAACTGCAGTATTGTACCAAAAGTGCGAGGCACCTTGAAACACGCTAAAAAATCAGTAAAAGTGACAATGACAATATTCTAATATAGGTTATGAGGTTCATATTACCTTCTCATCGAGTACTTCTAAAAGCAAACGATTTCTTTCTATCAAAAAATGACTTAAATCAACCCAGCCCAGCCATATCTCTGACTTTAGCATGAATCGCGACGGAGGCATCCCCGCCAACCATTGTGACCAGTGATGATGCAAATCAAATTATGCCAAAGCTGATGGAAAATTATGCTAAATTATGCCAAATGTTCAATTTCGGATAAGCGCCCCCCCCCCCCCCCCCCTTGAATAAGCCTCCAAATGTTCAATTTCGAATAAGCTCTTTTTCAATAATGCAAACTAAACCCCGGCCACCCCGGTTCCGCCGGCCATATTATAACACATTACAAAAACAAAATATGTAATTGCATAGACATAGTATATTTGAGCAGCAAAAGCGAAACCACTGCAGTTGATAACCAACTCCCTGATTAGTCTCAGCAGTAGAGTATCAGCCCAAGTATCAGTATCTTAATTTAAAACTCAGTAGTCGGTAGTACAATGGAGGTAATAAACAGAAATCTGTTTAATACCTCCATGGTAGTACACTACTCCCGGGCGCATGCCTCCCGGACAGGGACGTAGCTAGAATTTTGAAAGGGAGGGAGCCGTTACTAAGTGAAGGTGGGGGTGTTCCCCTTCCAAACGGGGGAGAGGACGCCAAGGGCCCCGGGGGAAAGGGCTAATCCCCCTGGGAGGTAGCGCACTCTGAACGTTTGAGGACTGTTATGAGAGGATAAAGTGAAATTTGCAATAGACGCATCATAAATAGGCCTAATATTAGTAAACCTTACAATAATTATAATAACTCAATAGTGGCGAATCCAGAAATTCAAAAGAAAGGTGACAAAGGAAGGGACTTTTACCCACCTCAGCCCCACCATGGTTGGAAGAAAATTTATGATTAGGGTACCTCTAGATGGCCAGAAATTTCACTCTCAGACTTAAATTTAAAAATAATTTTCTTTTTTTCCAGTAAAAAAAAATTACGAGGCAGGGGGACATTGAATCTACTGCTCCCAGCTCAAAACATTCTTTATCAAACCCCCCCCCCAACTCCCTGGCGCCACCCCTGGAAAATAGTACCTCTAGATAGCCAGAAATGGGTATTGACAAACTGCGAGAGTCAGCGAGGCATGCGATTCAACTGCAATTCATGCGAGGCAGGACGATTATAACTGCGGTATTGTACCAAATATCCGTAAAAGTGACATTGACAATATTTTAATATAAATTATGATGTTCATATGACCTTCTCATCGAGTAATACTAAGATCAATCCTTTTTCTTCCATCAAAAAGTGACTTAATTCAACCCAACCCGGTCATCGGGGACGTAATAGAGGTGGGAGCCGCAGCTCACCCCCCCCCCCCACCCTCTTTGTGCACAATGTTAAAATTCTAGCTAACACTTACAAATTCTTTCCAGGGATCACTCAAAATGAATACTTCTAAACTATGTAAATGTGCATCAGCACACGTTATACATAGGCCTACTATAATAACACAGGCCTAAGCCTGATTTTAAAAAAATCTTAAATCCATAAATTTCAGGCAAGGTTTTTTGCAGATACAGAAATGCAATATTGTATGGTTCAGTTTGGTTTTTATTCTTTTGCAGGCTCTATACAGTAATAATAATAATTATGATGATGACGATGATGACGATGACGACGATGACGATGATAATGATGACGATGGTGATAATAGATAATGATATTAAAAAGTGAAGAAAATTGTGCTAAAGGCGAAAAAGTAAGTTGTGATATGTTGATAATAATTATTATACAAGATACAAGATAATGTATTGTCCAAGTAACAAAAGATACATAAAAATTTTGTTTCCACTGACAGTAAAAGTTAAAATTTAACTAACTTAAATAAACATAAAAATAAATTACCTATACATATACACTTAATTATTATCGTGAGTCAGCAAGCAATGTATAGTGTTATAGTCAAAGCTTAGTAAGCTATAGTTAGGCCTAAGGTGTCCGGGATATTAAGTAGATGCCTGATAAACGATCATGAGAAATTTGTTGGCGCTTCATTTTGACTTTATAATGATGATGTGATGATCATTTCTGGCTATCTAGCTGGTACTATATTTCCTCAAATTTTCTCACCTCAGCCCCAACTGATGGTTGTGAAATCTCGGCTTGAAGTATGTAAAGTACATATTCAAAGACAATGTTTTTAAGCCGTATTTTTTATGGTACATCACACATGTTAATAAGATCTTTATGGTTGCCAAAAATCCCTGATAAAAGATCATGAGAAATTTGTTGGCTCTTCATTTTGAGTATATATAATGGTGATGTGATGATGAATTTTACTAGAAATACGTCATTTTCTGGTCATCTAGATGTACTATTTCCTCAAATCTTCGCACCTCAGCCCCAACCACGGTGGGTCTAAAGTGGGTGTCGACTCCCGAAATGTCCCCCTCCCACCTCCACCTTTCAAAACAGATTGCTCCCTTCCTGGGTATGACATTATACTCCATGTAGTCAACACCGGACTCACTGTATGTGACTCTTAGTGGCTGCTGATGAGGCGAAAATGCATAAATTTGTTTAGGATGTGATCTGGTTTTACATGGCATTTTTTTGTGATTATGACTATTTTGGATGAAGAATGTTTTGAGCAGTGGTGGATTCAAGGCCCCTTTCCCGCAATTTTTTTAATGGAAAAATAAGAAAAATAAAGCCCCTATGTTTCGTGAGGGAACGAAATGAGCACCCTCTCTTGTTAGCTGTCTCATATCTTTGTGGTTTCCTTTTCGCGCTCCAATAAGACACAGCAAATTATTTTTCGTAGAGAGAGAAGCGTTCGAGAATTCTGTAGTGTAATTTAGTTATTTGAGAAAGTTAACACGGTTGTTCTATGAGTATTGAGCAGTTCAACCGGTAAGTTAAATATCATTGTATTAAACTTTATTGTAAAACGGATTATAATTTATCGTAAAACATCAATAAATAGTGTTTAAATAAGATCGTAAAACTGAGATTGATATAGTCGCTATTGTTAGCGAGTTTCCGGAGTTATATTAGGAATTACGAATAACCATCATACACAATAATAGTTGAACCAACTTTAAAATACCACAAATACAAATGTGCGTGACGATATTTTATTGCTTTAAAAATGTGATTTCAGAAAGTGTATTAATGAATCACGCACTGAGTATTCAATACATTTTCACGACAGGTTGGACAAAATACATATAAGCCCCCTAATTGATTCTCCTGACGCAAATCCAGGTATTGTCTATTCCATCACGATGATAACAATTACCCTTCAACAATAGAACAAACATCGACCTACTTGCAGTGAACTGAATCTAAAATGTATTCATGAAGTTATGATGATCTGAAGTGTTTGAAAACGTACACAATAATAGTTGAACCAACTTTAAAATACTGTACCACAAACACAAAATGTGCGTGACATTATTGTATTGCTTTAGAAATGTGATTTCAAAAAGTATATTAGTTCATCGTATACGTAATGGCTTGTATTGTTGTGTTGTTTTTTTGTTTTTTTTTGACTTGCAGCGTTTGGGAAATAGTAGGCCTAATAGGTAAATTGTAATGAATATAATCAATAACTATAGCCTCTAAAACCTAATATTATTGAAGGGTCCTTTTAAAGTTTGAATAAGATTTTTTTAAAGTTACATTTTTAGATCATTATACCTATTGAATGAGCCCCCAATAGCCCCGATCCCCAGTGCTGTGCACTGACTGCACTGCCCATACCTACGCCACTGGACCTGAGTATTATTAGTGGTTACATAACGTTTGTTATGCACTGTATCATGTGCTATAGAAGTGGAAGACCATAATGTATTGGGAATGTACCGTACCTCTCTCTCTTATAGGGCCTACAGTACAATCAGTTTAAAAGTGTAAGGTATAGGATAGTGTGGATTTTTAAACATTTTTCTAATGGTAATGTTCAAAATAAGTGTCAACAAAAGTAAGTATGATTGTTGGAATTTTTTTTATTTTGAATTCTCACCCTGACCTTCGCTTGGGCAAGTGGGCGAAGGTCTGGATCCGCGTCTAGTTAGCATGAATTTTTGTAAGCCAGGACCCATAGTGTTTTGTTACGTTTCTTCACAGAGAGGGGGAGGGAACGAACCCCCACCCCCTGAAACCCCTGGATCCGCCACTGTGATTAGAATCAAATATAGAATTTAAGCTAACAAAAACAACACATCCAAAACAAGTTTGTTATATTAGGCCTGTATTGAAAAAAAAATGTAAATTCAAAAATTCGGCCAAATATAGTTTGGCCGTGACTTTTCAAACGTTACGGCCAGGCAAATTTTTATACGGCCAGATTTGAGGAATCTGGCCGTCAAAAAGGCCAAATGGCAACCCTGCTTGATAGTGAATACAGTACTGCTAAAATACTTCCAAGGAGCATGTTTATAACTGCCTAACATCATGAAAGTCCAGAGAGAAATTCAAAATACTACCGCTTCCGTTGGCTCTACATGAAGTGACAATTCAAATCAGCTGATGGTCACTTGATGAAGTGACCAATCGGATTTGTGCAATTCGACACTAACATTAATTACATGGTTGGTAGGTGGGCTATCACAGTAAACAGGTTAGGCTGTTGATAACATTTTGCTGTCAACCCTAAATCA
>NW_022715623.1:6480-8920 GCF_011630105.1 Anneissia japonica
GAGTATTGAGCAGTTCAACCGGTAAGTTAAACATCATTGTATTAAACTTTATTGTAAAACGGATTATAATTTATCGTAAAACATCAATAAATAGTGTTTAAATAAGATCGTAAAACTGAGATTGATATAGTCGCTATTGTTAGCGAGTTTCCGGAGTTATATTAGGAATTACGAATTAACCATCATTAGAATTATAGTAATGCTTAAAATTTTAGCATCGTATTAGGTATATGATGAATCATCTTGCAATGGATGGCTGTTTTGATTGTACATGAAGAGAAACGTTAATGATTATTAGTAATTATTAGAACTATTTGTTTGATTGCGTATTGATTTACTTTAATTTGTGGTACAGTATTTTAACAGTTACTGCATTTTATATATGCGGAGTGATATTTGCAGTGTTATGAGGCTTATTTGGGACTCGCATTTTAAGTTAGTGTAAGTTACAGTATATTATAATCAAGTTGATTCCTGAAAGTGTTATCTCTAGTGGTTAGAACTTTTGACCAGAGTAACCATGGTTATACCATGTAAAACAATAGAGCGGCTGTATTGCTATTATGTGAGAATCGCATTATTTCGGGTTTTCTTCATGAAGGTCTACGAGAATAAGTATATTTAAACTAGAAATTGCAACTTGCAAGTGAAGTGCTGCGAAGTACAACTGCATAAAATGTTCTTCGAACAAAATTATTTATGCGAGTCAAGTGAAAATAATGAATAATAAAAATATAACAAATAATATGAGCACGACCCATTGTCTATATATTATTAGAACAGCGTTGGTACAATAGTGTTTTGCTGCAGTGACATCTCTTTGCTGGCGATGGCTCGCTGCTGCTGGCGATGACTCGCTGCTGGCGAATCGATCTGCGCATGTGTATAAAATGGTATTTATTTCCGCAAACACTATGCCAGTCTACAACAAGCGTCGCCTAAATGTAATAATTAGCACGTTGAAATAGGCTAGTAAATAAGTTTAACTGGGTTCGTAAATAATATTGTCCTCAAAATATTGTGGCTGAGACATGAGCCGATTAAACGTAGAAATAGGAAACCTAGAAATATAGTAAAAACGCTGAATAGTACTCCAGCGTCGCGACATGCCGACGTTGGTACGAATAGGTTAGTCTACAAACGTCACCTAAAGTAATTGATTTTACCCGGCAGAACGAAAGATGGAAACTCCGCTTTTCAGTTGTCTCAGGCGATTGATTTTTGACAAACAATGTCCTTTCAGAGGTCAAATTGCTGTCAAGAATATGAATTGGCTGCTTCGCAGCAATTACTTTAGGTATTTTTCTTTGAGTTTTATCGATACAAATGGCAAAATTCAAATAAATATTATCATTATTATTACTTATTAATATAAGAGAAACACTGCTATTTTCAACATTATTTGATAATGCTTTGTATTTGTCATTAGGTTAATTGATATTTCAACATTCAGGCTGTCATCTGAGTAGAGTATACCGAGTTGAGTTGAGCTGTAATTTGAATCTTGGATGTCAAAGAGTGTGAGTTTAAGTACTGATTATATGAGTTAAAAGTATTGAAAATTAATTAGTTACATTTACGCTAATCTATATTATCGCGTTAAAAAGTTTAAGCATCTTGAGTTATGCTGTTTCTTTATTTTGTATTCGATAGGTTCAAACGACTTGTTGGGACACAATAAATTTTCAGATCAAACATAACAGCTTTTGAGTTTTTGTCAGCTTGAATACCGAAACACCCCATCCAAATTGAAGTCTGGTAGTGTAATTCCAGTCATCTAGAGGAGTCCTAATCATAAATTTTCTCACCTCAGCTCCAACCGTATTGAGGCTGAGGTGGGTGGTTTTTCAATCTGTAAAAGTCCCTCCCTGGGTCACCTTTTTTTTGAATTCCTGGATTCACCACTGTTGGGTTTTATATAATTATTGTTAGGCTTACTATTATTATTATTTATGATGCGTTTATTGCAATTTTCACCTTATCATCTCAAAACAGTCCTAAAAACCTTCAGAGCGGGCTACTTTCCAGGGGACTTCGCCCCTGGACCCCCGGAATCCTACGTAACTCGCAACGGCTCCACCTTTTCAAAATCCAGGCTACGTCCCTGGGTCATAACCCTGGCAAGGTCTAATAGGAGTCGCAGCGAGGCCTCGCCACCCTTACGAAAATGTCCTATAGGAATCCTATAGGATCCTATAGGATTTTAAAGGTGTTCTAAAGGTTTGCATATTATCCTATAAAACTAAATCGAGTCCTATAGGACCTTATCAAGTCCTATAGAAAACTATCTAAATCCTATAGGACACCAAAAATCTGTTTAAATGTGCATATACATAAAAGTTAAGGATCAATATATAATATACATACTAATAATAACATAGTGTTAAGTATACATGTATATATATATATATATATATATATATTTATATATATATATATA
>NW_022715623.1:11136-17380 GCF_011630105.1 Anneissia japonica
ATAAGGCAAATGGGAAAAACCCATGAAACAGCAAACAGCCATATATTATACAAATCCAATGGGCTTATTATTTGAATCTTATAGAAATATTATCAGAGT
The DNA here is from genome assembly GCF_011630105.1 of Anneissia japonica. Classification (NCBI taxonomy): domain Eukaryota; kingdom Metazoa; phylum Echinodermata; class Crinoidea; order Comatulida; family Comatulidae; genus Anneissia; species Anneissia japonica. The sequence continues at coordinate 11,236 of NW_022715623.1, forward strand.
CTTACAAAAATCCTAAACAAAAAAATCCTATTGTTTTTATTATTAAAATCCTATTAGAATCGTATAGATATCCAATGTATTTATTAATTGAATCTTATACGAGTGTTATAGGTATATTATGATAATCCTATGGGAATCCTGTAGGCTTATTATTCATATATTTCATATTTATTTATTCACACAATGCATAAAGGTGGTAACAAGACATAAATAATAAAGATGCAAGCAAAATCGAATGCAATTGTGTCTGGAGAAGTCAAATAAGCCCAAATGGCTTAACGGCTGGCTCTACCAGAGAAAAATGAAAAGTGAAAAGTAATTTGTTCCATAATCAAAGACAAGACAAAACACGACGGAACGAACACAAGGGAAGAACGACAAAGGAGAAACGACAATGCTTTAAAAAAAAATTTTTTTAAATAACACATACATAGATTTGAACATTATAAAGGTAGACAAGGGAAAAGAAGATAAACTGGGATTGGATAGGATGACACAAATATGATTTAAATAAAGAAGATTTGTAGAGTTAAAGTCTGTAATTAGATATGAGGAACGAATTATATTCTGATTTAAAGGAATAACTACTTTTCGAACTTATTAATGATGTGCTGAGGGAGTTCCATAATAGGGGGCCTGAATGTATTATTGAATTCCTGTTTGATGTTCGGTTAGATTTTATTGTGATGTATTTATTTGCATTCCTAGTATTATAATTATGTAGTTCATTGTTTTTTGTGAAGTATCCTTTGAAAGCATTTGGGAGTTTATTGTGGGAAAACTGGTACATAAATAGGGCGGTTTGTAATTTATTTATATCAAAGATGCTTAGAGTGTTGAGTTGGAGAAAGAGGGGTTTGGAATGTGATTGGTAATTGGATAGAGTGCTGATGCGGATGGACTTTTTTGGAGTTTGAACAGATTATCTAGTTTGGATGTTTCGGTGCTAGTCCATGGACAAAGAGTTTTGAATTTTGCGTCCGTAACTGCCCAGGCAATATTGCAGTAGTGTAGATGTGGTAAAATAAGGGTATTGTATAAAGGGCAGAGAATGTTGGATGGTAGTGTCAATTTAAGTTTTCTTAGTAAGCCGATTGTTTTAGAGATTTTATTGGAAAGGTTTGTAATGTGAATTTAGCTTATTGTCGATGAGTACACCAAGTATGATCAACTTGATTAATGGGAGTGTTATCATTATAGATGTTTGTGTTTAGATTATTGTTTACTTTTTTGCTGGTGGAAAAGTGCATATAATTTGTTTTATTGATGTTTAAAGAGAGTTTGTTATATTTAAACCAGTTTGATACATGTTTGATCTCATTATTGAAGGTTTTGATTAAGGTATTAAAGTCAGGATTAGAAAGAAAAATTGTTGTGTCATCTGCAAAGAGAACATAGGAGAAGGAATTGGAAGAATGAATTATATCATTAACGTAAATAAGGAGAAGAAGAGGGCCAAGAATAGAACCCTGGGGTACACCACAGGTTATAGGAAGACATTTAGATGAGTGAGAGTTGAAAGTGGTAAATTGTTTTCTATCCAGAAGATAATTTGCAAGAAGAGACAATGGAGTTCCACGGATGCCATAGTAGTTTAATTTGGAAAGAAGAATTGAATGATCTATGGTGTCAAAAGCCTTTGAGAGATCAAGAAATAAGCCGATAGTATGATGGTGTTTTGAAAGAGCAGAAGAAATTTTATTTTGGATATCGAGGAGTGCAAAGTCAGTAGAGTATTTTGGTCTAAAGCCATATTGATTGTCCTGAAGAATATTGTGAGAAGATAAGAACTTGTAGAGTCTGTCATAGATAAGTCGTTAAAGAATTTTAGAAAAGCAAGGCAGAAGAGAGATTGGGCGATAGTTAGCAAAATTGTGGGGATCATTCTTTTTGTAAATAGGGACGACTTTGGCAGTTTTTAGGCATGTAGGAAATTGTCCAGTAGTTAAAGACAGATTAAAAATATGAGTAAGAGGTCTGGTGATAAATGGTGCAATGTCTTTTACAACTTTAGGGTTGATGTCATCAGGGCCGGAGCTTTTTCCATTTTTAAATTTTGAAGTGATGTCTAGGATTTTTTGCTAGTTATTGGTGAGAAAAAAAAAATTTGAATGGGGGTCTTAAGAAAATCAGAATAGTTGCCAGAATTGGATTGGATTTTGGAAGCAAGTTTAGGGCCTATTTCAGTAAAGTAATGATTGAATTTTGTGGCAATTTCAAAAGGATTAGAGATTTTTATATTGTTGTCTAAAAAGAAGTTTGGTGTATTCTTTTGAATATTTTTACCGAGAACGTTGTTAATTGTTTGCCAGGTTTTATTAATATTACTTTTATAGTTGTTAAATTTGTTAATATAATGCTGTTTACATGATATTATAATCAATCGAGTGAGTTTGTTTCTCTAAGTAATGTATTTTTTTTTTTGTTATTGATGTTTGGTGAATTTATATACGCTTTATATAATTTATTTCTTGTTTTTATTGATTTTATTATTCCTTTAGTTATCCAAGGTTTGCTAAGTTTTCGGCTGTTTATTTTAGTTTTGGTTTTTGGCAGATTAATATCGTATAAAGTGGAGAATTTTTCAATAAATATATTATATGATTCGTTTGCAGAACTATTTGGTAAAAATCCTCCCAGTCAGTGTTTAATAAATTAATTCCTAATAATGCAATTGATTTTTGGTTTATTTTTCTTGAATAGTGATTTTTTTGTATCGGTATATTATTAGATTTGTTCGAAGAATGCTTTTTTAATATTAGGAATATTGGAAAATGATCGGTGACGTCATTGAATAGTATTCCCGGGGTTATTTGTTGGTCTAGTACATTTGAGAATATATTGTCAATTAGAGTTGATGATCTAGTTGTAATTCTGGTAGGTTTGTCAATTAGAGGATAGAATGAAAGTGAGTACATTGTATTTAGGAAGTCATTCGTAGGGTCATGGGTGGAGTGTTTTATAAGGTCTAAGTTAAAATCGCCACAGACATATGATTGTTTTTTTTTCTTTTGAGACTGCATCAATGCATTTGGAAATATTATTTAAGAAGGGATGAATGGAACTATTTGGTGGCCGGTAGACAATGCCAACGATTCTAGATTTTGGTTGGGTAGCAATTTCTACAAAAAGTGATTCATAATTTGGATTCAATGGCAGGTTCAAATCATTCCTAACATTAAAATTTAATCCATTTGAGATGTAGAGTGCAACTCCTCCACTTTTTCTGTCTTTTCGATCGGATTGCACAATTGAATACCCTTCTATATTAGTAAGAGGAGGTGGGGAGTTGTCGTTATCAAACCAGGTCTCGCTAAAGCCTATGATAGAAAATTTATGGTTAAGGGTGAGGAGGTAATTAGTAATAGAGTTAAAATTTTTGGTGAGACTTCGAGAATTCATGTGTATAATGCTCAGGCCTGTAGTTTTGTTGGAGGAAAGTTTGTTATTAAATGTATCACTAAGGTAATATTCACAGTTATCATTACTATAATTGGTTACTTCATTATCTGCATGTAAGTCATGGGTCTTGCTATTTATATCGAAGGGATTGATTATTAAATTTTGGAGTTGGTGAAAATCTATAATTTGGTCAATATTAAGTTGTTTAAGTTCATGTTTGAATTCTTCTTCATTAGTTATTTGATTAGATGGAAGTATTTCACCAAAACATGTGCTACAGTATATGTAGTCTATATTTTGATCATGGGCACTTGAAATGGCGCAGGTTGTATGGACTGGCTTGTTGCATATAGCACATTTAATGTGAAGGTCTACCTTTATACACTTATTACAGTACATACAAAACATTTAACATAAAATATAATTATTGATATAAAAATATAGAAGAGTAATAATAGTTCCAATTATTTAGAAAAATATATAACAAATAATCGCATAATGAACTCTTAAATTGCATGATTAAATAGATTAAACAGATGGAATAGTGGTATTACAACATTTTAAAAGAATGATCATTGACAGATAAGCATAAAATATTTGATTATTTATTGTACATAATTGCACAAAAAATAATAATAATAATAATAAGAAAAAATAAATAAATAAAAAGAAAAAGCCTGGTCTAGCTAATCAATACGAAATAGAAAAACAATCATATTAATAACAATAATTTACAATAAAAACAAATATCGATAGGATTATTACAGAGATGGTACTGCTTTTATATTGCAATTAACTAAAATAAATAATGATAATTATCAAATTACTAATGTAATAATTTTCCAAATATGATTCCAATATGCTGCAGTAGAAATAGCGAAGTGTAACAGTAGTTTGCGATGATAAATTTTCGGTAATATCGCACAATTTAAACTTATTAGTTAGATACCATTATCTTATACTTTCAATTATTAAAACTTCATAATAACTATTAGTAATATTAGTAAAAATAGGTGTACTGTACAAATTAGCATAGGAGAATAATAATAATAATAATAATAATAATAATAACAATAATAATAATATCAGTAATAATTATACATAAATATCATCGATAATGATAGTAGTTATAATTATAATAGTAATAATAATAATCATAATAATAATTCAATACAGTAGTAATATTGATAACCACTGTACTCTTCAAGGAACCAGTTTAATTATTATAAAATTATGAATTATAGGTAGCATAGGCTATATAATTAATGTAATGTAACAGCAACATTTTGTGATGACCAGTATTTCGGTGATATCGATATATTTTTAGCTTATTAATGATCAGATACATGTATCTAGTAATTAGAGTAATTAATACTTCATAATAAAAATAATAATAATAATAACAATAATAAAATATATGGTGAAATAATAATATTAATCATTATTATTACTATTACCATCATCACTACTATCATTATGATAATAATAATAACAACAACAACAACAACAACAACAATAGTAATAACAATAATAATAATTGTAATAATAGTAGCAATAATATCACTGATAATGATAATAGTAATTATAAATATGAAAATAATAATAGTTATAAAAATATGCAATACAGTAGTAATAAAGGTAATACTCATCAAGGCACCAGTCAAATGATTATAAAATTATGATTATAATACGCATAATACTAATGATATTAATAATAACAATAACAACAATAACAATAATAATGATATAATAATAATGATATCAAATAATAATAATAACTAAAAATAATAATAAAATAACTAATAATAATAATAATGATGGTAACAACAACAATAATAATAATAATAATAATAATAGTAATAATAATAGTAATAGTCATAATACCAATGATAACAATAATAATAATAGTAATAACAATTTTAAAAAAAGTAATAATAAACTCAACTATAATCAATAATATATCTATATAAATTATTTAAAATTAAACTTATGATAATTATGCAACTGTATAATCTGTAGAATGTAGCGATGGCCAATGCTAATAGTAATAAAGCAAGTAATAACTAATAATAACAGTAATAGTAATAATGGTAATAATGGTAATAAACTGTAATAATAATCATCAAGTTATCAGTAAAACAATGGTTAAGTTTATGTGATTATAAATGTAGCAGTATAGTTAGTGTAGTTTAACGATATCAATGATATCCATAAATAGTAAGGTCTGCGTCAGATAAAAAGTAATAGGAGAAGCGTTCAGTTAAACATCGGTTGTTAAAACATGGCCGCCATTATAGGCTAAATTTGTATGTATATGGATTGGAAATTATCGCATATCGTATCTGTATAACATGCAGTATAAAGATTTGTTTAAATTAAGATAATTGAATCCTACAACTAAGTAGGACTAGCATAAAAGTACGAACAATAGTATTAACTTAACTATTATTATTTGTGATAAACTTTATGAATAGGGAGACAGTTCATATCACATACGATAATTTTTTAGATGAGGAAGATCCGACGTTGATCTGATTACGACCTTCTTCTTATTTGTGAGTAGGCAATTGATTCTCCCATCAAAAGACCATGCGGCTTCCACTAAGGCATTTCGTGAGGCTTCATGCAAAAGTTGCATACGTTTAGGTGTCAAATTTTCAGTTATCGAATATGACGACTGTAATATATTAACACAAACAAACGTCTTTGTAGTAGCCTAGCAAAACGGCTGGATAACGGAGTA
>NW_022715624.1:0-1068 GCF_011630105.1 Anneissia japonica
TAGATCTATAAAGAATTTCTTTGTTGAAGAGATGACGCCATATTAGCCTAGTAAACCTATATATTTTTTAAAAATAATAATCTTATAATTTGGCCTACTTAAAGAAAAAAAAAAGATCTAGTAATCCTGTACACTGATATACCATACCACTTGATAAATAAGTTTTCACAGATTTCTGTAGTGACGCCCCAGTTTCCACTGCGGATCATACAAAAGCAATGCATTGGTTTCAGTGTGATTTTCACAAACGCCCTCTGTACGATTGTATATTAAGCCTATATATAAGCAACAATAATCATTATTATGGATCAATATTATTGATCTAATATTTATCTGTAACGAATTCCCATATCCTAGATCTAGTTTTAAATTAATCAAGAATTTCAATGTTTGCATTTACGACGTGTTGTTAATCTTGCCGTGTATTTTCCGTTGATCTATTTTTAGACTACGAATGCTTATAAAGAGGACTAAGTTTAACTGAATCACTTGACGGTTGGACTTGCATTGAATTTCCGCTCCAGTACATCACAATAAGAGATTTATGTCTGAGCATTGCCGTCTATTGTAATTTTGTACCTAGTCGAACAATAGCATAGTGACAGAGCGTAGAAAGAAACCCGTGTTAAACTACATCTGTGTTCCTTTTTAGTAAGTTCTGGTGTTACCTCTTGAGCGACGGATATACGCCACTTATCTGGGAACCACACCTGTTTCTTAACGTTTTTTTGAAGTCTCGTATACCATGGCAGATCCGGCAGATAATATGGTAAGGTTAAGATACTTGTTTTAGCCTATATTCTATGATCCACATAAGTATACTCTATCTCTTTGTACATCCTATGGGCAGTGACCTTTGAAAAATCACATCCAAGCGTTTGAAGCTGTAGGCATGCGATAACTGATAACAGTAAAGTAAATCATGTTTTGGAAATTTACCCGGTTACGGTCTACAATAGTATAAAAATACGTACGGTGTAGCCTTCGTACTATCTAAATAAGGTCTATCTTGACTAAGTCATCCTATCTCTCACATATCCCTTAATTTTTTGTTTCAACGACTTATAT
>NW_022715625.1:0-422 GCF_011630105.1 Anneissia japonica
GGACTTCGAGTAGACGGTCGTGGAGTACACGGACGGATGTCGAGTACACACTCACGTCCGTGACCTGCCGACCGACCTCGTGTACGCGGACGTCGAGTAGACGCGGACGTGGAGTACACGGACGGACGTGGAGTACACGGACGGACGTCGAGTAGACGGACATGGAGTACACGGATCTCTGGACTTAAAAAAAAAAATTACGAATAGCTGGACTAAAAAATTTTTCGAAAATCTGGACTTAGAACAATTTTTGAAAATCTGTCGAGTCTGCTCTTACGTCGAGTACACACTCGTGTCCGCGACCCGCCGACAGACCACGAGTACGCGGACGTCGAGTAGACGGACGTCGAGTACACGGACTGACGTCGAGTAGACGGACGGATGTCGAGTACATCGACGTGTCCTCGACTCGACCACCGTCG
>NW_022715625.1:481-744 GCF_011630105.1 Anneissia japonica
ATAGTTTGTGTCCGCGACTCGCCGACCGTCCTCGAGTACGCGGACGTGGAGTAGACAGACGTCGAGTACACGGACGTGGAGTACACGGACGTACGTCGAGTAGACGGACGTGGAGTACACGGACTAATATCGAGTACACACTCGCGTCCGCGTCCTGCCCACCTATCTCGAGTACGCGTACGTCGAGTAGACGGACGAGGAGTACACGGACGGACGTGGAGTACACGGACAGATGTCGAGTACACCGACGGATATCGAGTACA
>NW_022715626.1:0-680 GCF_011630105.1 Anneissia japonica
GAGGTAAGTATGAGCATCCGTAGATTTATAATGCACTGATGTAGTGAGCCGTAATTCCTCAATAGCTAATTTAATATCTAAGAAAGCCATCGAATTTAAGGAAATTTCATAAGTGAAGTCAATAGCTGGATGAAAATTGTTAGCGAAATTAATAAATCCATGTAATTCTTCAATGCTCCCACTGGTAGCCCCTATGCAGTCATCAATATAACGTTTAAATAGTTCGGGTTTAGGTCCTTTGAATTGTGCCAAGATTTGGTGTTCGAGATGACCCATGAAGAGACATGCAAACGATGGTGCCATTTTGCTACCCATGCTAACTCCAGACATTTGGCGATAATATTTAGCATGGGTAGCAAAATGGCACCATCGTTTGCATGTCTCTTCATGGGTCATCTCGAACACCAAATCTTGGCACAATTCAAAGGACCTAAACCCGAACTATTTAGACGTTATATTGATGACTGCATAGGGGCTACCAGTGGGAGCATTGAAGAATTACATGGATTTATTAATTTCGCTAACAATTTTCATCCAGCTATTGACTTCACTTATGAAATTTCCTCAAATTCGATGGCTTTCTTAGATATTAAATTATCTATTGAGGAATTACGACTCACTACATCAGTGCATTATAAATCTACGGATGCTCATACTTACCTCAATTACGCTTCTTCGCA
>NW_022715627.1:0-1393 GCF_011630105.1 Anneissia japonica
GAGAAAATGTTTTCATTAGGAACAGGTATATTATAAGTGATGGGCGTGAGGTGTGTAGAAAGTGGTCGTGGAAATTAACAGTTCTTGAGCAAGTATTTGTTGCGGTGACGACAGGCGGAGATCAACTCTGATCGTTTGTTTAATGTTTTGTTACGGTCTGATGTGATGATGTAATACTTTTCTGTTAGGCATAGGTTGCAGCGTTTAGTGATATTGTTATATGGGGGTGCTCGTTTTATTATGTTCCATTTAATGGTGAAGGGTTATATAAAACAATCATTATAAAAATACTTAAGTATATTTTCCTATTGTGTAAGTATTATATTTACAGAAATAAAACAAATAATAGAATTAATTTATATAGCAAAAGCCTAAGATTATCTCAACTATGTTGCTCTGTGCTCTTGAATCAAGATACTATTTCTAATATTTGCAATGCTCCTTGATCTTAACGAAAACTGGTACGTCGCCCTCTCTTGTTAGACTGAAATTACTTTTTATTTAGGATCCATCATGGGTTCAATTCCAACACAACATGCACTCGCTCGCCACACAGGCAACCACATGCAACATGGCAAGTAGGAAAGTGCGAATATTTATCGGCCAAGTAATTGGAACAAAAATGAAGAAAACCGCAAAAGTTGCAGTTCAACGATTAGTTCTTGATAACTATATATTACAGGTATGTGAAATTTGTATAATTTATGCCAGGCTTTCACGGTATCATATGAATGTTCTTGTTAGGGCAGACCTAGCTAGGCTAGGCCTAGGCCCTAGTCTACTTTTTCTAGCCTAGGCCTAGCCTGAATGACAGATCTGGGATGACCACCAGGCGACGAGCACCATGGGCCTAATCGGATAATTATTTGCCTAACCAAGGCCTAGTATAGGCATACCTTACTAACTAGGCCTAGACCTACCTATGCTACGCAAAGTTCTTAAGGCGTAGTCATAGAAGCACTACTTACTAAGCATTGGTTAATATATTTATATTTTGGATAGTTCACTGTACAGTATATTTATTATTAATTAGGCCTAGGCCTAATAATAATAGATACTAATAATAATAATAATACATTAAGTTTATTTTTTTCGTATTATAATAATAATAAGATAGGCCTAGGTAATGGTAAAAAACAGTAGAGCTGAAAATATGGTTTACAAACTTTCTTAGCTCGGCTATTAAAATCAATACTAGGCCTAGTTATTAAAAAGAAAAGGAGTGTAGGCAGTGGCGTAGAAAAATATTTTTCATTGGGGGGGATGATTGGCGTGTTAGCCAGTGTCGTATCAGGCGCGGAGGGGGGGGAAACTGCCCCTCCCCTGAGGGTTTTTACCGGGCTGACCAAGCCGTCGTACCGGGCTGGGTAATAAGAGAAAAGAAAGAGGGGAG
>NW_022715628.1:0-831 GCF_011630105.1 Anneissia japonica
CTAAACGACAAACGTCCCGGGGCATATATTCGAATAAATACGTCATTTGTATTTTACGTTTTAAATTTTCATTTGAAGCAATTCATAGCATAAATATTTTTAATTATATTTCATGTTAGGAATTGCCACATTGAAAGCCGACCATTGGTAATCCTCAGGGTTTATGTATCACAATTACCATGCGCAGGCCTATCATGATTAAACTTCCAGAATATGTATCATATTTAATTAACAATAGACCATTAGAGCACGAATAGCCATACGTGAATATCCCACAAACAAACAAAATGTACGAGTGGCCAAATAGTAAGGCAGGGTCGGCGGTGGTTCCAGCCGCTCCTTGATGCAGAGGGTTCGATTGGTAAAACCAATTATTTTCGGATAGACTTTAAAAGGAGGTCCAGAGTACACATCGTGTGCACTTAAAAAAAAAACCCAAAAAAAAACCCCCAAAAACCCCATTGCATTTTTCGGAAGAGTAAGGGGTTACTCCGATGTTATGGTTCATTTTAGCCCCTCGTTGTGGAATGATGTGAACATGTAGCTGTACCTACATTGTATATTTTGTGAAATCTCAGCAACAATATCCAAAGGCAGAGCATAATGAACGGTGCATTGAATAATAATACTAATTTTTTAAAAAGTGGATACAGAATACGAGTGCTCTGTAGGAAAAACTAACAAAAACATTACCGGTATTTCCGCATTTTCAACATGTAGCAAGCTAGACGTGGTTGCAGTGGCGGCGCCAGCGGGGGCAAGGGGGCTTAATTCTTCCCCCCCCCCAACGGACAGGTCAAGCCCCCCCACCGGACAGAGCTCGTCGGGCAG
>NW_022715629.1:0-1648 GCF_011630105.1 Anneissia japonica
TGTATGTATGTATGTATGTATACAAATCAGAATAGGATGTAGGAAAAATCTAAACCGTCTTTCGAAATGCTATATAAATATAGATAAATAATAATCTCAGATAGAAACATAAGATGTAATAATCATACCAAATGGGAAGGGTTCACCTAAAACTCCAGATGCCGTGAAGGGGAAAAGCAGGCTGGACTTCAGCTTTGTTATTATAGAATCAATACAGGGGTACGATAGAGTATTGGTTAAAATGTTAACATTTAATATTCGCTTTTAAGTTTTATTACAAAAAATACCAAAAATGTGTATTTAGTACATTTTCGACTGCCTTAAAATTTTGACCTTTTTCGATCTTGTGTGGGATGTTGGGGAGCGTACTCACCCACTCATATTAAAATAACGCTTTATTAACATGTACACTTTACATAATGTATTAAATCAATCAAAAATCAATTTTATTTTCTGAATATGTATTCCTATACCTCATAAAAGTATGAATGTTATAATTTCCAAACAAATTCTTTTAATCTAATGAGATTTATACTTAATTAGGCCTAATTTAACACAGATGCCAAAATGAAAATAGTTTGAATGCATTTCTCACTAGTTTAATCTCTTTTATTTCATTGTCTCAGGTCAAATCTACCGAACCATCAATAAGTGCGAAGTCGATGTACAATTATTGTCAGAGCGGAACACGATGTGTATTGAATTGCCGGAGCACACAAGACGCTATCATTAGCCGGATTTATGTGGTCCTAATTCTACAAATAATCGCGCGCGTGTATTTATTAGGATTTATATCACTGTATCGCCGGAATTGAATCAAATTTGCCAATTGTGTTTCTAATACAACGAACAAGTAATTCTCGAACGATATTACATACTTAAATATAATTAGGCCTAAGCATTATATATATATTATATATATATATATATATATAATATATATATATTGTATTATATTATATAGAACTAGAATCTTTATATTCTATTTATATTATGTTTACATGGTTCTGATATAACATTTCGGAATATATAAAAAATAAAAGTAAACTGTAGTGTAGTTTATAATACATCATTGTTTGTACTTCCTTTGTCGTAATTGCATTAATGATAATATTACATATTCATCATTTGCATATTTTATAGTAGCCTTTATTTTTATATGAAATATAAAGTACTTTAAGATAATACTAAATGTTCATTAAAATCACTAAAAATTATTTTTAAAAATAAGGCAAAAAAAGAAAGAAAACTGTACAATAATAAATAAATAGGTCTAATGTATCCTCGTTGAATGCTTCTGCAGGTAATAACACCAATACCATACGTACAATTGAACCAAATATATTCTAATCACAGGCAAAATATAATCACCTGACTCTCTCCCTGACGGGTTCCGGGGTCGACGAGGCTTCTTGTCGGTAATACGCCGGTAACCCTCCGCTGAGTCTGGGCTCGGGCCTTGGCGAAGGGCCGAGCCTTGGCGAGGTTGAGTACTTAGCTTTGCGTCATCATATGATGATCGCTTGGCGGTGATACTTGACAGGACTAGGCGATTAACAGACTGCAGGGGAGATGCACAGGGAGTCTCGGTCAACTGACAGGCACTCGGGATGGTATGCTAGGTTCAGTGCATCATCATGGCTTAGGG
>NW_022715629.1:1671-5732 GCF_011630105.1 Anneissia japonica
GCTTCCTCCCTCCGTTCAGTTGGCTGGGGCCAAGCAAGTAGCTCTATCGTGCATTTAAGTGACCAGCGTACGAAGAGCGAAAACTTGAATACTAAAGAACAGAAACACACTTACACACATGCTAGGCCTAATCACTCGTTGTGGTCTCCAGAATGTAAACGCTCGCTCTCTGGATGTTGAACATGCTCAAACCATTGAACAGTGAAATTACTAAAAACTAAAACGGAGTTACATTTTTTTTTTTTTTTTTTAATCAAAACAGAGATATTTTTACCAAGCTGTTTTGTAGTAATTCTTCTATTCACAGAGTCCTTATGGTGCCACAGAACGCGACTGTATGATCCTAAGGTGCAGAACACAAAACAACCGGAAAACAACAGGGTAAAAAAATCGTCCAATTTCGACCTAGTTGTTTTTTGGTCATTTCTCCATTCGCAAGGTCCGTAAGTGCAACAGAACATGTTAGTATGATCCTTAGGTGAAACATAACATAAAAAACAACAGGAAAAACAGTACTGTCGAAAAATCGTCAAATTTCGATAAAACCATCAGCTTTGTGATTTTGCTATTTCTCACTTCATCGTTTTCGGCTCAATGATGATGGGAGTGAGGATAGTTAGGATGATGTTCATGATAATGGCGATGATAATGATGAGGCCTAAAAGAAAACTTGTTTGTTTGTCGTCATCCGTCGCCCCTAAAAGCCCGAAAATCAGAGGCGGTTTTTTTTTTTTCCAAAAAAGTTTCTTTTTTGTTTTAAAGATCAAATGAAAACCACTTTTCGTCGATTTTGGTACAGATCTGTGCCATAGGCTATGGAAATTTTTACTATTTTAATTTTTTTTAAATATATATATATATATATGATCGTTTTTCCGCGAAAAATGACAATCGCACAGTTTTCACGATGTTTCTATGATTTTACGGAAAAAAAACCAAACAAACAAAAACACTTTTTTCCACCCGCCCCTGTAAGTATTTAAAATGTGACAGCAAACAATTTTTTTAAGGCCTGATAATGGTAATGATGGTGGTGCAGATGATTATGGTTAAGATGATGATGGTAAAGATGATGATGAACAGGTGATGATGATGACTTCTGATTTGTACTTAATTTTCTGTATGTGTTCACATTGTCAATTCAACAATTCATTTTACTTCAGCTTGTGTTTACATTGTCCCGATGTTCTCGTTTAAAACGTCCTTAACAACATGGGTTTATTTTTCTTTCAGGTTAGCTATCGAAGGCCCGTCAGAACTTTTCTAACTCAAGCCCACATGGATGGTTCAATGGAACGTAATACCTTTCCTGCTATCATTGAACTCCTGAATTGGAGCATCAACAACAGACACAGCAAGAGTCGGCACAGTCTCAACAAATCTAAACATTGCACTCTGAAACAAGCAAAGTTAGAGAGTCATCTTCCAATCCATAAATTGTACTTATCACTTAATTTCAATGTGTTTAAGGATTTGTTTACCACTTGTATCATGTTTATTTCTACTTTAAACAATATATTTTATAATGAAGTGCTTATCAGTATTCTTCTAGAACCTGTCTACCAATTTAACACTTTATTAGTATAAAGATTTGTAATATGTAAACTAATGTGAATTGATATTAAAACTATTATTTATTATGATAATAATGATAATTAATATTACTTTTATTATAATTGTTTTTATTGATTTCATCTCATTTTAATTAGACTGATCTCACCAAAACATAAATACAATTTACAACCTAAAAAAGGCTCTCTGCAACCAAACTCCAACCCATGGGGTATCATTTCAGTTATAAAAATCAGGGAACAGTGAAATTTCACTGTTCCCTGATAAAAACGCAAATAAACATAATCTCTGGGTACCATAAGTCAAAAATCATCAGAAAAATGACTATAGGTCAAAAGTGGTCGTTTATTTGAAGAAAAAAAAATTGATACTGTAATCTCTGACCCAGCCAAATGCATAGTTACCAACCGTCTCGCATCGTGCGGGACGGTCCCGCAATTCAAAGTGATTTTTGATGAAACACGCATTTTGCAGAAACACATACGTGATCCTAAATTTGTCAAGCATTTAATACAAGTCTATGCGTGATAACGATTTATCACAAATTCAGCGGAAAATGTATTTAAAATAAGAAGAAATTGGTTGTATTAAAACTATAAAAACGGTGATGTAGTAACTTGAGTCATAAGAGAGTACAGTATTTCCTTGAAGGCCCTACTTATTTTACTAACAAGTTACTAAAAATTGATCAGTAATGAAATGTTTGTGTAGGTCTACATAGTTCCGGTGCTCAAATTAAACATAGGCCTACATTGAAACTCACATTGGCTTTATTAATAATATTTTTGCTTATGTACCTGTATTATCAACAAACACTCCCTGAAATCGTTTTAAAACAGCTGAAAATGCTCAGATCGTCGGAGCGTCGGGGGGAGGGGGTGGTCCCTGTCTCTTATACACATCTAGATGTGTATAAGAGACAGATATTACATACTTAAATATAATTAGGCGTAAGGATTATAAATAATATAAGCCTATTATATTGTAAAAAACTACAATCTTTATGTTTTATTTATATTACGTTTAAATAGTTCTGATGTATCATTTCCAAATATGTAAGAAATAAAAGTTATAATATATAATTGTGTATACCATTGCCTATATCATGTATATCCAGCAAAAATCAATAAATCTGATTTTATTCTTCAAAATGTTATGTCTTATTATCTTACATGTCTATATTCTTTACAACAAACGGGTTACTTTCTATATTAACAAGATAAACATTAGCAGAAATCTTACAATATTAATAAACATAAAGCCTACAAGAATTACTACAAAAACATTTTAAAAATAAAATGTACACTATATTTTAATTAATTTAATATCCAGAATTTTCGCAGGAAGCTAGATGAGTGACACAATTTTTGGCTATCTATGAATAATTCCTAAGTTCTGTTGCCCTTTCACGATTGAGTCCTGACATTCTTTCCTGATAGTTGTGGCTTCATTGTCTACATCACTGGAATAGTAAAATATTGAGAAAACATTACGAAACAGAGAAAGAATTATAACGGAGTATCATCAAAACATAATATAATAAAAACAGATGCAGAGCCAGTACGTTTAAAATAGAGGGGGCCCACGAGGAGGGACTTTGCCAGATGAAGCGTTCTCACCACCTCAGCCCCACCATGGTTGGAGATGAGGTAAGAAACTTTTCGATTACGGCACTTCTAGATGGCGAGATTATTTATAGTATCATCATACCACGGAATGATGTGAGGATTATTAAATACAATGCATTGGGTAGGACTAGTAGATCGCAATAGCGCAAACAAATTAGGTTAGCATTCCGATTGTCATGGGTAAATAAAATTTTTTTAAAGTGTACTATTCGATAGAAATGAATATATAGATTCATAAATACAGTATATTCAAACAATAAACATAATACTATATAACCTTGATACAAACATTTTTCATTTGATTGATTGATTGAATTTATTCGATGCTTAACATGCATAAGCAACATAACAAATGAATTGAGATCAAGAAAAGTAAAAATTACCATAATGAGCATCAGGAACGCCCATTAGGCCTAAGTCCATCCTATTTTCAATGAGGTCCAATATTCCATAACTGAAAATAATTATATTTAAGAAAGTTACAAACTTACAATTAAATATATGAATGACAAAATTGTTTTCCTGTCAATTAACAGACAGTTAAATTATATCAGTGCTATATTCTTATTTATACATAGACTCTCAGATTGGCTGGTAGTGTCGATTTAAGGATTTTGTAGTAAAATGTTCGTAAAATCAGGAAAAATGTCGATAGTGGGTTCAACAATTCTGATCGGGGTCTAAAACAAGGGGATACACAGAGCCTTGTTCAGGGGTGAGGTTCATGGGGAGAAATCTTACGGTACAGGATGGCCCATGTGATTTTTTACCACAATTGGATTGGCTATCAAAATATATTTGTTTGGATCGGCAAATTAATGTCGTGGAGTCGGACGAGGGAGTTGATGTTAATTTATGGTA
>NW_022715630.1:0-1432 GCF_011630105.1 Anneissia japonica
GCAATATTATAATATTTAATATATTTATATATAATATTTAAACTATGTAATGAGTAGTTGCGTAACAATTTCTTTGCTTTGTGTAATTTGATGTTTGACGTATGCAAGGAACATTTCTGTGTATGTATTTTCATATGTGAATAGAAAAAAATAAAGTTTATCTATTTTATCAATATAAAATCAAAAACAAGATGACGCTTGGTTACAAATTCAACATTATTTTTAATTGCACTACAGGCTGTTTCATGAGGTACTTCCACAATCGTCAGGTGCAGGCTCTGAATAAGGTACTTCCTCCATCATCAGGTGCAAGCTCATTCAGAGCCTGCACCTGACGATTGAGGAAGAAGTACCTCATGAAACAGCCTTTGTTTTATTATTTTTTTAAAATTTTTTTTCTATATTGTTTCCCTGTCATCATTATATCTTTGACACCTTGTGACATAATGAACAGGGTCGGATCCAGAGATGTCCAAAAGGTGCTCGAAAATACATCTGAGGCCTTTTGGCTGATCAATTTTTTCTTTTTCTTTCTTTCTTATCTTTTCTTTTTTAACTTTCCAAAATGGGGGCTGGGCCCCCCTCCCAAAATCTGCACCCGATGAATGGCTGTAACCATATTGACGCCAAAAGTAAAATCTATTACTAGTTTCACGTCCTAAACCTCATTAAATTTTGGGGCCTTATAGAAAAATTTACTATTTGATATTTTTCAATAAACAATGACGATCTTAAATGTGGAAACATAAATG
Organism: Anneissia japonica; assembly: GCF_011630105.1. Taxonomy (NCBI): domain Eukaryota; kingdom Metazoa; phylum Echinodermata; class Crinoidea; order Comatulida; family Comatulidae; genus Anneissia; species Anneissia japonica. The sequence goes on from NW_022715630.1 coordinate 753, forward strand.
GCAGAATACATACATTAAAGCTGTGTCTACACTATCAAATTTTGTGTGACAAAAAAGTGTGATATGCCCATATATGGGCATGATGACATCACAGCATGACCATATATAGGCATAGCATTACTATATATGGGCGTGTCACATTTTTTTGTCAAAGTAAATTTGATAGTGTGGATAGAGATTTAGATTCATTTCACTACTTCAAAAAAAAAAAAATTTTTTTTTAATATACCAGCCTCGTTTACCACTAGTATACATAGGATAATAAACAGCAAATAGTAAACACCCTCACTAAAAAATAATTTCGAATCCCGGATGTTAAACTCACAATTAAGTTATTTGGACTAAATGTAGCCTTGTCAGCCACCTTGTTTCTCACCAAACTAATTACAGTTGTGAAAGTATGATTACAAAATGTAATAACTTGAAAAGGATGTATAGGTTATGTTATCATCTTGAAAATGCACATAAAATATGTGAAAATGTATATAATAGTAGATCCTATTAAATATTGCATGTTTATGGCATTTATGATATCAAATAAGTATAAGATATGGCATTAATTATAAATCAAGGACACTCAAAAACAACAAAACTCCGAAATACAATTGATAGGTGCCTCTTCTGTGGCATAATATTTAATCATCATTAACAGCCTACTTTGTTAACTGTTTAACGTAATC
>NW_022715631.1:0-868 GCF_011630105.1 Anneissia japonica
CTTTGGCAACAGTATATCATTTATTTGAAGGAGTGTCCTGGTTGGGTTGTATCTGCGATACACCAGGAGCCCCTTGTATGGCACTTGACTTGACAGCAAAAGATCACATTTTAATTCCCGCCGCCAGGGGCACTTTTTCAAACAGTTGATAAGGAATTTCTTTCTTTTTTTTTTATTTGATAGGCTATACCGGATACGATACTCACATCATTTTTTATTTATTCGAGCTCTGTTTTCACCATTATTTAATTATATAAACAGAGTGCTACACACAAAAATTAATTATATATATATACAGTAGAACCCCTCATTTACGAACCCCGATTTTACGAATTCTTGATTTTACGAACGTAATATAAAGGTGATGACGTCATAAAAATTGAAGCGAAAGATTAAAAAAAAAAAAAACCCGCTCGAATTGTACCTGTTATTACCATGCATACAACACAACACACCATACTATACAGTACTATGTAATTCTCAAGTGAAGGAGGCCCTCTAACGGGCCTCTTCAAAGTCAGTGTTTTTTATGGCTTCACATATGTGCATGCGACAAATTTTACTTCTCTTTCAAACATCGTTTTCAGCTTTAAAATTCAACATAGTGCTTGATTTTTTTATTGAATGATCAATATATATAATAAACAAGTATCTATGGAAGTTGTGTTGGAATAAAATCCACGATCTAGGTATTTAAGAAGGTAAAAATGTCTGATAAAAACAAATTTGTGCAGGGCCTAGAGTGGGATCAGAATGCTTAGAAGCTGCCTACTGTAGGCCTAGGCCCCCTCAGACTTAGCTGGGTAAGCCTGTAGGCCTAGCCTAGGCCTAGTTTATGCCAGTGTAAGTAGTATCAGTGCAAATATAT
>NW_022715632.1:0-839 GCF_011630105.1 Anneissia japonica
AAACACTATTCCAATGAAAGTTTGAAGTTTTTCTGAAAAGTTCTCGAAATGTGGCGGAAAGTCAATTATTTGCACTAAGTGCTTAACTCGGCGAGATAAGCACTTTTGTGCAAATAGTGACAATGTTAAAAAGTTGAGTCAAAATACAATTTTTTTTTTGTTAGGTAAAGTGATATAGCCTGAAACAAACACTATTCCATTGAAAGTTTGAAGTTTTTCGGAAAAGTACTCGAAATATGGCGGAAAGTCAAAAATTTGCACTAAGTGTTTAACTCGGCGAGATAAGCACTTTTGAGCAAAAAGTGACAATGTTAAAAATTTGCGTCAAAATGTAATTTTTTTTGTTAAGCACGGTGAGATAGCCTGAAACAAACACTATTCCATTGAAAGTTTGATGTTTTTCGGAAAAGTACTCGAAATATGGCGGAAAGTCAAAAATTTGAACTAAGATCTCAACTCGGCGAGATAAGCACTTTTGTGCAAAAAGTGACAATGTTAAAAAGTTGAGTCAAAATACATTTTTTTTTTTTGTTAGGTAAAGTGAGATAGCCTGAAACAAACACTATTCCATTGAAAGTTTGAAGTTTTTCAGAAAAGTACTCGAAATATGGCGGAAAGTCAAAAATTTGCACTAAGTGCTCAACTCGGCGAGATAAGCACATTTGTGCAAAAAGTAACAATGTTAAAAATTTGAGTCAAAATGTAATTTTTTTTGTTAGGCACGGTGAGATAGCCTGAAACAAACACTATTCCATTGAAAGGTTGAAGTTTTTCGGAAAAGTACTCGAAATATGGCGGAATGTCAAAAATTTGCACTAAGTTCTCAACTCGGCGAGATA
>NW_022715633.1:0-958 GCF_011630105.1 Anneissia japonica
TATAATACTAAAATTTGCAATATTATAGGTCTTTAAAATGAAGAAAATACTAGCAAATATAAAAAATTATGTGTTAGAATTTTTCCTCATTGACCACCTTTTAATGAAATGACATTGAGAATCAATTAATTTATTAATTGCAATATTGCTTTTAATGCAAAGTAAGATATTGAAATAATTATTTCACCAAAAATTCCTTCATGATGCTACTAATTTTATGTTTATCAAGCTCTCAAAAGACTTGAGTACCAAACTGTGCTGTTGTAAGTGAGTGTGCTCTGAATAACAGAGGCAAACAGACATGAGCATGATATCACTGATTGTCAAAAATACAATTGCTGATTAGCCTTTCTTGTGAGATAGAGGGAATTTGCATTACTGTTTAATTTGTTTATGTATTAATTCTAGGTACTTGAAATCATCACCAGTTTCAATTTATATGATGCTAATAAAAGATCGGTTGCAATGAATGTATTTTTCTGAAGTCAAAAATCATTTTCAGTCTTACTGGGATAACAGTAAGGGTAGGGAATTTAGAGTGGCACCACATTATGGAGTCATAATTGATTTACACTGTTTTATTCCATTGCATATTTATCTATTTTGCAACAATTTCATACAAAAATGATTGTATATTGCTAAACAGAATACTGTGAAATTAAATCATTGGTGTAGACACCTGCTCATTTAGACCGGGAGCCCAGAAAATTTAATCATGTGAAAAGAGACAAAAGGTTTGATGGTCTGGTCATGATGGTATAGAGCCAAGATACAATATTCAGTATTGCTGCCAGGGCACATCCTGTACAGGCAGTCTGGGAGGAAAAAATAGGGGTAAAAAAAATGCATTTAATCATGTGGAGATACATGGACAAAAATAATTGGATATCACTTCCAGGAAGGTACTTTGGATAATTTCACCAGTGACAGGAACTTTTTCCTGTACGTGACCTGAAAC
>NW_022715634.1:0-988 GCF_011630105.1 Anneissia japonica
GACGTTAGAAAATATTCTTTTAGCTCTAGAGTTTCTGATCCTTGGAACAGTCTCTCTCAAGAAGTCTTGATGTCTTCTAGTTGAAATATATTTAAATCTGCATTAAATCAACATTGGTCTACACTTCAGTGTAAATTTACTTTTCCACATTTATACAGACAATACTATACATATTTCTCTTTCTTTCTTCTTGCTTATCCCCCAACGGTACTGAAGAGTAGAAATTTTTTATTTTTGTATTGGATGGGTCATTATAAGCTTAAAGCTTTCTAAACGACCCAGTACTTCAAGCAAGTTTTCAAGCAAGTATATAGGCCTAAAATAAATATACTGTATATAGGCTTAGGCTTATGGTAAGTATTGTATGTATGCTAAAGCTATTATATCCAATAATACATTTGGTGTTGAGTAAATCGTCTATACCCTTAACGTGTATTTTTTTCGAATATAAGCCATGTTTCCCGCAAAACCTGGATTAACCATTGGTTAACATCGGTTTACTACAGTGTTGTAACTTGTATCATAATTAAAATTTCTTACCGGAATACAAAAAAGCCCAAGCTCTTCTTAAAACCGTTTCAGATAGAAGAACATAATGTTGCGTCGTTGCAATGTAATTCCGGTGGAAAGTCCAATGCTATTTTTAGATATTGTATGACGTCGTTAGTTACTGTACGTGCTTTAGTTGCCGTCCCCCACGGTTTGTTGCCGTAAACTGAATATATTATATTGTTATTATAGAGTAATAGCGCCCCCATTCTAGGAGAGTACGGTAACTTATTTAGACAAAACGGTGGGTAAAGTTTTTCCCTTTTCTTTTAAATAATTGTTGTATAAATGTTGATTATATCAAAGAGTATAAATAGAACAAGAGAGACAACAACGCTCATTGGGAGCGTAAAAAAACGATACGCTCTACGCAGCCAGAGCCATATATATAAAGAGTTGCGACATTCCGCTCCTTGGTTTACGAAAGTCACGTGGTACA
>NW_022715635.1:0-1288 GCF_011630105.1 Anneissia japonica
GCGCGCGGTGCTGATTGAAAAGTTTCATAATATGCTAACATATGCTGTAATTAGTTTAAAAAAAAAAGAATAATTTTGAGCATTTTAAAAGACTTACGCATGCGTACACGCACGTCTTGACGCCCGTGAGCACGGAAATGTCACAAAGAGTAACTCCTGACTCTCTCAGGAACACAAAATATGTAACAACGCGTAATTTCCAGCTTTAGTATGTGCTGTGTGCGTGGAAATGAAGGTACGGCGGGTAAATTATGGAAAGTTTTAAAATGCCGAAAATGACCCGAAACGTTCTTTAAACTATCTGAATAGTAATATGGAGAATTTTCAAATTTTAACAGACACGAACGTCACCATGTGTGCGTGTATAGTAATAGCACACGAAATTAAACATTGTCAAGTGTATTTAAAACCGCCTGTTAGTCGGTAATGCCACACGAACTTTCCCTTCATATAACCTATATATATTTGTCGGATAGAGTGGAAATACAGTCTGCCGCCCTCATTTGTTCTATTTGTGTACATCTTTTAAGAATGAGAGATAAAAGGGCTCCAAAAATTCATTCTTTTTGACCATGATGGCGTGATCAAAATGAAAAATAAAGAGACATGTCTTAAAGAGAATTGATTTACCTATAACATACTCACAGGTGGGAGACAATCAATCAAGATAAGCAAGTACGTTTAAACGAGTATAAAAAGTAATAACGTCTTAAATAAAAATTCAATTTTTTCCTAATTCAAATGGCAATATCATGACGTCACAATGTCCGATCAGCCAATATGAAGTAAAAAATCGTATCTACAATTCATGTGATTTCAGAATATGTAATAAAAATTGGGGGTCACCTTTCATCCTATGGAGCTATAAGTGATTAAAAATATTCACGGTTTTATGCATACGTAAATGTTGACGCACGCGTACGCGCACGTTAAGTCGCGCGAACGGAAAATTAGGGTACCTGACATTCAACCTTGACCTGAAGATTATGCTCACCTAATATGATTCAGAAATGACGAATGGTTAAGATGATATGGGCTCATCAACGTTTTGAGGAAAGAAAGATGAAGGGGTCAGAAAAAACAATTTTTTGACCATGTTGACGTCATCAAAATGTAAAAAGAAGTCAATTATGTGAAAGAGAATTGTCTCAGCTATAACATACTCAAAGTTGAAAAACGATCGATAAAGGGTAAGCGAGATACGCTCAAATGCGTATTTTCAGAAATGACGTCATAGCTATAATTCACTTTCTTTGAATTCAGATGCCAATATGATGACGTCACAATG
>NW_022715636.1:0-2106 GCF_011630105.1 Anneissia japonica
CGAAAAGTGAAAAGACACAAATAGTGGATGTGAAATTATTTTTATTATTTTTTTTACTATTAATAGTATTACGGTACTATTTTGGGCTACTTCTCCATTTTCCGTTTTTCCTCTTTTATAGGTTTCAGTCTCGTTTTTGCTTGTTACGCCTACCATAACTTGAATAGTATTAAAGTCTGTGGCCTTTCTAAGCTTTCAGTTGAGAAATTTCATATGTTAACTACAAAACATGAATGAAGTCGACGTATGAATGAAAAATTACTTGTCAAGCACAACAGGTGATTTACCCCTGTAAAAAATAATGTAGGAGTCCGATACGAGTAGCAGCAGCACGATTACAACCTATGACCTTTTGAACCAGGAAATCTTGGAGCAGTTGTTGTAGTTTTGTCGGAAAATGACTCAAGAAGTGGATCTTGCCTTTTGAAACACATAATTATTATAAATATAGATGGCGGCTGCTTTGCAGACGAATGCTTGATGTTTCAGTGTGTGCTGTACTCCACTTTCAAGCCCTTCTGTCTACTGGTTGCAGGTCGGTATAAAACTTCAGTTTGTTTACTTACTTCACATAATCGTGTCTCGTGGAGTTATCGCACCTATCCGCTCGCGACTCTAGCATTCTTATCTATTTATGAGGCGGAAGTGTTGACTGTGTGTTGGTATTTACCGGAGCTTTAAATATCCAGTAAGTCATATTCGCATCCCCTTACCATCTGATAAATTACCAATTAAATTAGTTATTAGACGTTTATAATATACCATAACGAGTGGAATTACCTCTCGAAACCTGAGTCATTCATTGAAAGTTGGTGTAGAAGCGTGCAGGGACAGAGCAAATGAAATCTTTTTTTTAATAGGCCCATAATTAATTGGGTCGACAAAAGCCGTAGGCCTATCGTACCGGATATTTTATCCACCAGATTGCACAGTTTCCTCAAAAAGTCCGTGTTAAATTTGTATTGATTTGTTTTAATGCTTGCCTTTTAGGTTGAATTTGATGCTAAATTTCTAGTTTTTTAACCAACCTAAGGACTGGTTTTGGAATAGAACCAATCACTGTGAAAGACATTCATGATGGCATCGATGGGCCAGGCAGATGGTGAGTAAAATGAGGTCAAATTAATTGGTTTATATAGCAGTAATATAATGAATTATAAATAATAAGTGCAATACAGTATGTTTTAGTAGATTTTCTTTTGATATTGATAGAGTTTATGCGAGTACAGTATGTGAGGATGGTGAAGGTTGATGGTGATGGTGATGATGAGGGGCGAATGTTAATGATATTGATGATGATGATTCGTTTCAATTGATCGTTCTTTTCTTATTTCATTTTTATTGTAAATGTACATGTTTGGCTGAACAAAGAATGAATGAACAAAAAAATGTTTGATGACAATGATGTTGATGTTCATAATGGTAATGATGATTTATGTGTTTTGATGATTTATAAAGATTATGATGTTGGTGCAGTCATGAATGCACATGAAAATATTTATGTTATAAAATGTGGGGAAAATCTTTCCGACTGAACAGGTGAAAAAATATCAATCAACACTACCCTTTTGTCAAACTTTGTCATCTCCCTCCCCTATTCACTCCCCTATTCAAATTGTGATCCCCTTTCTCCCCCTTCCAACTGTCTTCAGCCTCTCGCTTTCTATTTGTCTCTTATATACTGTAACTCCCAGATCTGGCCCTAAGATACGATCTTATGTAGAATTGACAGAACAGGATTGACACTGATGTTTAGAAGGATCGATGTTAGAAAGGAGACATCAGCTATCAAATTTACATTAAATGTTAAAAGTTCTAGTTTGGTTTTTAAAACATTTCTTTGGAGATAGAACTGTAAATACTGTTCTGTATGTATTTATAGCATAATTTCGGACTGAATAACATTTCAAATGATGCTCCATATTGGATGTGTTAAGTTTATTTTTTGACACAAACCAGTGGTGTATCTGGGGGGTGTGTGGGAGGGTGCATCGCCCTCCAAAATTTACTCACCCCCCCCCCTCAAAAAAAATCATTTTCAAGTAGTTAAAAATCACCTAAAATCACCTTATTTTGTGAGTTAGTGCCAGTCAACTGATCATTGAG
>NW_022715637.1:0-1052 GCF_011630105.1 Anneissia japonica
ATATTATTTATATATATATATTATATATATATATATATTATTTAATTCAGGTAGAATTGTTAGAGACTTTTTAATGTCCTCTAATCTAAACCGATCGTTGCATTTTTTGTTACATTCTTTAGAATCCAGTTATTATTTGGAGAGGTCAGGTAATTGGATCTGGTTTCTACCAAAATTCACTGTACCATATAAGGCTAGATTATTCCGAGTCTGGTCCAGGATGGACGGGGACAAGTTTATCTTCCGAGTCTGGTCCAGGATGGACGGGGGCAAGTTTATCGTGTATTGCTTTAATATCCAAAAAAGCAATAGGGCACAATTACATAGGTAACCAACACATACATGTATGCAAAAATCCATAAGCAACATGTGTTTGGAAATTAAAGTTTGTTAGTTTACAATGTTTCGACGATTTTGATGGCATCAGTGTCACAGAAGTACAATTGCAAATGTTCCTATTGCTTTAGAGCAGGAATCAATAGTGGGTCAACAATCATCGTTTATTGCGTCAGGTTCCAATTTGAATTTTGTTAGATGGGGAGGTCGCTGTGAATTTCCTTGAGCAAGGCACTTTATCTGCATTGCTTCTCTCCACCCAGGAGTATAAATGGGTAGGCCCCTACCTGGTGGGGTTGCCTGCTCCCGCGCTGATTACCAGCAGCAACATCCAATGCCCAAGGAAAAGAACTGCGCTTTATAACCTTAAAAGAGAACTAGCAAAATGATTTTTTACTTTAATTACTTTTTTTTACGATAATTACTTTGCCATCGTTTATGTATGTTTTGTTTGTAGATACCGTAACTTAACGAATTGCTATTGTAGAAGGACTGTGTTGGTTTTTAATAAAAAGTTTTGTTTTAAATAGTTTAATAATATCTATCGTCAAAAACGTGTAATTTAACATTAATTCAATAATATAGACTTTAGTAATAATACTTACTGTAGAACTTTAATTTACTTTAATTGCATTTGGTGCATTATTTACGTTACCTAGCGTGTATTATTATTAACTACTTTACTTTTAATTAACGATTTTGTTAAAGTTTCTTTA
>NW_022715638.1:0-2206 GCF_011630105.1 Anneissia japonica
TATTATACTTTCTTATATGTATATAAAGTTGTATGTACATTTTTCTATATTGATTATGCAATTTAAATGATAAATTATTACTTACATTATATTAAACTTCAAATTATTCAATATATATGATACACCATTTGTGATGGCATCGTGAAGAAAACAATTCTTAATAATAAACAATTTGTTTTACAAATTTACAAACATTTTACTACTCTGATTATGGAAAATTCAACAATTATTACTTAATTTTCAATTGTTAACTAATTATTGAATAAAATACACAAATTAAGCAATTCAAACTACTGTGTCCTCTAGCACCGAGTTTCAAGTTTCAATGCGTCTTTAGTTTCATAATGTTTAAAGCCCATTTCAGAAAGCGTCACACGTTGCAGCTTGACACGTTTAAATTTGTTGTCGCGTTGAGTACGGTCACATTGTAGAATATTAAACATTTACAATTATCATGACCTGAAGACTGTCCCCGATGACATATTACATCGGAATGTGTCGTACGGCGCTGTCCGAGTTGGGCTTTAAATGAAGTGTAACTTAGTAAATTATCTTATGCTGATCTCGCATACTCTTCTGCAGTATACTCAGCACTGCACATCCAAAAATACTTTGGAAAAGAATGTTGCAAGTAAATCGGGTAGAATTGAACCCACGATCCGCCAGATAAATGTGCCTAAGGGGTTGTGAAACAGTAGCAGCTCCAGGAATTGCCCGAAAGTGAGGTTTCCAAGGGCAAAGCTGACTGAAAAATTAGACAATTTAAGGGTTTCGAAGGCTTATTTAATTGATTTTAGAAAGGTGGCTGTGGCAGATGCAGGGGTGCAGACGGTGCGATCGTACCCCCTAAATTGTATTACGAAAAATAATTATTGACATATGAATTATTGGTAACATTTTTAAGGTATGAGAGTGCAATTTCCTTGCACAAAAGATCTCAAAATTTTCGCACCTCAGCACTAACCATATTGAGGCTGAAGTGATGTGCATTCTTATACCCATGGGCGCAGATAATGAGCAGGGGACATGTCTCCCCACATATTGTTAAGATGGGGTGGTCTCACTTTTCGTCCGCAATGGAATTTCATAAGTCAAGAAGATGCCTGAAAATGGTTGATTATTCCTAGGACCCAGAATGTTCTGACATAGTTTTCCACGACCCAAACCACGGTTACCATAGAAATGGCGTCCAAGATACAAAAATATACGGCCAAATGTAATAAAGTAGATCCCCTAGTTTTGGACACCCTTAAGGTGATCGATACTTTCAGTGAACAGATGGGGATTGGGGGAGGGGGAAACTTCTATGAAGGGCACACCCTTATTAATCGGACACTTTCTGAATTTCTTGGTGTACCAAATGGTCAAATATATTCTGCCTCTATTTAGTGTGAACATCAGTATAGGCCTACTGCATGTGTTCTTATATTTTTGAGTCACTCTATTCATGCTATATGCATTCCTCCAATTAAGCTAAATATATTTTTTATATAAAGGGGAGGGACACCCCTATTAAGGGGACACGTTTGGACCCCTACGGTACTTATTAAACCAAATAATAACCTAAAGCATCATTTCAATCTTATTTTTCATGATATTTTGATTTCGATCTTTTTTTTTTTCATTTTTTCTCTGATTTGTGTTAATTGGTTGCTAGCTCCTTTGTCATGTTTTGATTTCATACTGCCCACTAATTTAGCAGTGACGGTTACTAAAGCGTAAATTGCCCTCAAGTGTAGACAAATTAGGAGCCGAGGTTGTGAATTAGTGACGGAACTCTAAAATTCCTAATACGTTATTACCAAAACAAATATTTCTGTGTATTTTGAAACACAAACAGTAATAAGATTAGTAGACTCAGGCTGAGTAGACTGTTGGCGCATAGCGATGTTTTATAAGCTCATCAACATCGGATAACAGCCAATTAGGGCTTAACACAAATTAAGAGAAATACTAAGATTAGTAGACTCAGGCTGAGTAGACTGCTGGCGCATAGCGATGTTTTACCCATACAAAAATTTTCTATAGAATTCTATTAAAAAAATTCTATAGATTTTCTATATAGTATTCTATAGATTATCTATAGAAAATTTTATATAAATTCTATAGAATATTTCAAACAAATTCTATAGAAAATATATAAAATATTCTATACAATCTCTAAAGAATTTCTATACAATTTCTAAAGGATTTCTATACAATTTCT
>NW_022715639.1:0-545 GCF_011630105.1 Anneissia japonica
TGAATTAGTACAGTTAGCTATGTAATCTAGCTAGGTATTTATGCCAAAATGGATTTTATTGGCTAAGTTTTTCATTTTGACATTTTTTTATACATGTCATCAGCCGCCCAATTTTGAACTTTTACCTTTTTTGCAAAATGGTACAGCCCAGAGTACAAGAGGTTCTACTTTATCTATCGTACAAGTACGGTCGACTGCATAAATCCCAAAGGACGCAGCTTATTTTTCGTAATCAGGAACCTATGAGAATACCACTGTTTCACTGATGTGAGTATCTGTGTTTCATAAATATTGTGCAAAATTTATAAATTATTTTATTATGTATCTTCACTACTGCCAAAAGAGCTTACCATTGTCTTTAAATCTAGAATTCGAAAAATAATGATTTTGGTCTGTTTTTTAGTTCCTATGCATGTAATGCAATAGGAACTATTGTAATCACTCTTGCTATTTCCTATGTTTTTTATTGTGTGTAGTGTGTATGTGTGTAGACATTTATGCAAATGCGCATGCGTCAAAGAAAAGTTTTCCGACATTTTGTTTTA
>NW_022715640.1:0-1515 GCF_011630105.1 Anneissia japonica
CAGTTGAAGGGCGCTAATTTGCAAAATAAGGTGATTTTTAACTACTTGACCGTGATTTTTTGGGAAGCGACTTGGGGATTGGCGTGCACTCCCCCACGCACCATCTAGATACGCCACTGGGTTTGTGGGGTCAGTGAAGTAGTAAAAAAATTAAAGACACTGCAGTGTCAGTTTTGTGCTAAAAACAATGAAGTTCAATGTTGGAATTAAGTAGCAAGATTTTAACAAGCAAGAGTGCCAAACATTTTACTACAGGCAGTAGTAGTGTATAAGGGTTGGTGTGGTCAGTGAAGTGAGTAGTAAAAATTAAAGATACTGTAGTGTCTGTGTTGTGCTAAAAACAGTGAAGTTCAATGTTGGAATTAAGTACAGTACCGTTAAACTTGGCTAAGTTGACTCGAATAACTTAAATCGATCTTATTTTACTTAACAAATTGTTGAGTTTTCACTTAATTAACCATCTGGAAGTCAAATTTTATCAAAGTCGAACAATTGTTCAATGCCATTTTGGATTCGACTTAGGCAAGTTCAGTTGTAGCAGCAAGATTTTAACAAGCAAGAGTACCAAACATTTTACTACAGGCAGTAGTAGTGTATATATTTAAATTGATCAACAAATTAGGCATCAGAGCGGTGGTGGATCCAGGGGTAGTGAAACGTGTGCTATTCCTTGAATGTCACTCGCTCTCTCTCGGCAAAAAAATGTAGTGAGTTATAAACTAGTTTCTGTTTTAGATCAACAGAAACATTTTAACATTAATTTGGATCCAAGTGAAATTATTCAAAGTTGTTAATACTGTTGTTCTTGAGGTAAATATGATAACTGAATAAAATCTATATTCTTTACAAAAATGTTTAAAATGTTTCATTAACGTCCTTCATATAGACTTATTTTTACAAAATATTTCCACTGAAATGGATTAATCCATTTAAATACCCGTACAAAGGGACAGTAAAAAGTAGTAAGGAATAAAGGATGATTTTCTCAAGACACATCAGCATTATGTACGGGCGCTGATTGAAATATAAGGCTCCTTCCAATTAATACCCCTCAAAATACTGCTACTGGAGGGAGACTTGTATTATCAGTACCAACATAAATTTCCTTACTTTACAACAATTTCATTAAATACAGAAATAAATTTCATAGCATTTTGTTGCCAAATGGGACCTCATATGAATAAATGTCCCCTAATTAGCAATGCTGGCTTCATCACCTTTGCCATTTTTATGATCCTGTGTATTTATTTGTAAGTTTATTGAACAATAATCTGAACTCATTCAATAAGAGGATCTATACTATGGAGCTTGATAAATACAGGCCAAATTTGGGACCAGGGTTTTGATGGTCTTTAGCAGATTTGTTCTTAGAATGATAAAGATAAAGAAAACTGTTAACTGGATCACAGAAAAGTACTTTCCAACCATTTACTGACTGAATTCGAGCTCGACCGCGTCTACTTAAGTTTCAAATCTGGTTTCTATGTTCATTTTCATGTCTGGTTGGCAAAAGCG
>NW_022715641.1:0-507 GCF_011630105.1 Anneissia japonica
CGAAGTCTACGGTAGCGACCATATGGAAAAACAGAGAGAAAATACAAAGACACATTTCAACAAACTAATTTCAACAAACGAAAACCCTTAGGCTACTAAAGCAAGAAAATCTTCGTATGTGAAAACACAAATCTTCGATAAAGTAGAAGCGTCCATGTACACGTGGATGGAGCAGCAGAGGGCTAAGGGAGTGTCTGTTCAGGGACCGTTGTTAAGAGAGAAGGATTTTGTTCTTTGTCGAACAATTTTACCCTGGCCAAAACTTTCTGGCTAGCGGTGGATGGTTAGATAAGTTCAAAGCGCGACATGGAATTCGATGAACGACTCTACAAGGGGAATCACTATTAGCTGATAGATGCGGCCATGTACACGTGGATGGAACAGGAGAGGGCTAAGGGAGTGTCTGTTCAGGGATCGTTGTTAAGAGAGAAGGATTTTGTTTTCTGCCGAACAATTTTACCCTGGCCAAAACTTTCTGGCTAGCGGTGGATGATTAGATAAGTTCAA
>NW_022715642.1:0-1424 GCF_011630105.1 Anneissia japonica
GGGGTTGTGGGGTCATTTAGTCACTAGTAGTAGCGTCTGCTGCCACTACACAACAGGGGAAGACGCAGATTTGTTTCTAAGGTAGCGCGAGGGAGAGCTGGGGGTAAGCGTGTCTTTTCACACCTATATTACTGTACTATATTATAGAGGGTATACATAGTCACACCTACTGCACATAAGGTACAGATAGAATTTTTTTTTTCAATAAAAATCCTTTTTTGACATTTTACCTCAACCTCAATTTATAAAAAAAAAGTGTGTATAAGTGTATTGTAATAGCGGCACGGTAATAATTACATTGTTTTTGCAGTTGTTAGTCGAAGATGTGCTTTCGAAGAGGATTGTACAACAAAAAGCGGTATTCAGGAGGAGTGTACCGCTAGAGGTAACACTGGTAGCCAGAATAAATGCTACAAATGCTGCTCAACTGACCTGTGTAATGCCACCAACCTGAGTGTCATTGTCTCCACAGTTACCATTGCTACTACAATGACGATGTGGCTCCTTATGTAGGGCCTCACATCATACATGCATCAACTACGAGTGAACATCAACCAAGCATAGAATTCGCATAATTAATGGCTTAACTAAATCTGTTAAAAATATTACCTCTTGCCAGGTCAAACACTTTATTTTCTTTTGGCCAATCACGAATCGCTGGCAATTGTTCTCTTAATATTAACAAAATTTGTTCGAATTCATAATACTGATAAACCCTGGTGGGTTACGCAACATTTGCGGATGCTGATTTCTAAACGGCAAGCTGCCTATATTAATGGTGATTCCAAAGAATGGAAAAAGTTTAGGAATATAGTTAAACGGGAAATACTAAACAAATTCATGTTGAACTGTTAAACATTTCCAGTATAGTGACTTGCAAATGCAAGTTAAGTTTATGACAAATACGGGAAATTCTAAGGATCTCAATATCTGTAACCCGGGTATCCGTTCAACTGATTGTATTGGAATTGCTAATGTAGTTAACCAACATTTTACTAACATTAGTGCCATCCTCTCCCTGTTAGATTGTAGCAAACTACCTATATATTTTCCCTTTGTAGAATATGTACCTTAAGTACAGCTGTGGCAAGTTCAGCGTTCATTATAAGTTTTAAAAAAATGGATCCAAATGAGTCAATCCCCAAACCCCAAAATCCTGCAGAAATTCTTTGTTGAGTAATAATGTGAACCACTTGCTAATATTTTAAATTCATCTTTTACTGAAAGTAAACTTCCCCAAACAATGTAAGAAAAAACCATCGTTGTTCCCATCTCCAAACAGCATCCCCTTACCCCACATTGACAGGTTGAGGCCTATTTCACATACCTGTGCACTCGCAGAAGTTGCGGAGGAATTTATTTGTGATTAGATATTGGCTAATATCTAACCAAAAATTGATATTAGACAATATGGTAATGTGAAA
>NW_022715643.1:0-1369 GCF_011630105.1 Anneissia japonica
ATACATTTTCCAACGAAGAAACAATGGGAAATACGTTTCAGGACACACACGTTGCAAATTGGACAGTGATGACACCTCGGTGGTGAGTCCAACCTACACAGACTGCAGTAAGTCCATTCTTTCATTGAATCACTGGTGTATATTGGAAGCATTGTTGTCTCCTCACCTCTTGATGATGTTTTAGCGAGAGCTTGATTTCTATCGAGTGTTGATTTCTTCAGCAGACATAATAGGTAATTCACCACAAGACCAAGAAAGACGAGAATGAATCCAACCCGGTGCCACAATTGTGTGTTGACTTCATTGTGATATATAGCTGGTATACACACAAAATATGTTACAGACCCAACTATTATCTGCATCACAATACAGTATATAGTGGCTGCTATGTTCATGATATGGAACAGTTTTAAAGTCTTTTTATCTGTCATTTTTTTTACTTCAGTAAATTGATTGAGAACAATTCACATATAATTACAAATTGCAACTATCAAACTTGACAGGAAAAAGAGGCTTATTTTGGATGGCACTATGTTGAAGTATCATCAAACTTTTCCAAAGTTCTTCTAATGCATGCTACAGTCTACATGGCTTGTGTACAGTAGGACCTGTTAAGGAGTAAAATTACAATATTAAATTTTGTTAAAACTATTTACACAACACAACTCTCACAACACATTCACCACCCTTCCTGTAGTTAGCAAAGGTGGCACCTGGGGAGGTGTATTTTTTAAATTTGCACCCTTAATGTCTCAAAACAGGTTTAAAATGACCAAAAAAAAAAAAATATTTCCAACTAGGCTCTCTTCTTACAGGTGGCCATCATGATTCATGCCACGGGCCCCAACAAACAAAGGCCTCGCTGAGAGTCTCTGCCAGGCAATCCTATTTAACTAAACACTAACAAGTCATTCCTGCTCAATGCATTCGGGCGGATGCGGTAGTATTAGTACTATCTAGGCCCAACACAGCTAGGCCTACCAGGGAGAATTAGTAGAGTCCAGTCAAAACCGATCCTACTAAATAGTGCCCGGTAGCGCCCGGTAGTCCATGGTGGCACCTGCTAGCACCCGGTAGGCTCTAGCATGACACCCGCTAGCGCCCGGTGCCATTAGTAAGATCAAGTAGCGCCAGTGAGTTTTAAAAAAACGTAGTTTAAGATAAAAAATATGTTATTTGCATATACAGAGGCCTACTCTGATTTGTAAAGAAATTTCACTCTGTGCTTTACGTCATCGCTATTAGGTAACAATCTTTATTAAGTAAATAATATTAGTAAAATTTTCAGTTCAAAATATTCTTTCCATTTTTATACAGAGGGCCTACTCCGATTTGTAAAGAAATTTCCCTGTGTGCTTTATGGCATCGC
>NW_022715644.1:0-964 GCF_011630105.1 Anneissia japonica
AATTTCATGAATATTTCCGGACTGTGGTAACGCAAAACGGGTTTCATTGGGATACCTAGTAATATGAGGGACATGTATTCTCATACCAAAATACTATGTTTAATTAGAGAGTAACAGTAAATAAATTTAAAGAAAAAATATTTGACATCTAAAATTAATCAAAACAATGGCCCGGATGATTATTTTTTTAGATATAAAATATCAAATATATATTTGAAATAAATGGATGTGGTATCCTCATTATTTTTTTTATGTAGGTATAAGAATTATCTCAATAAAATGTTGTTGCCTTTACAAATAATTCTTTTGGTAGGTTCTACTATATGTTAATTTAAAATAGGTTATTTTTAATATTTTGACATACAGTATAAACTAGCCTAAGTTAACTTTGCCTACACAGTCGCTACAGTGTTTTCACTGCAATCCTTTGCACTGTGTAGCTGCCCTGACACAATCGGGAATGCTCCGTGATTCAACTGACCAATCAGCAGCGCCAAGGGAGTTGAAGACAGCGTTTAGTGATTTTTATGGCACCCAAGCTTAACTTGAGTAATTTCTAAATCGATTTTATTTTACATTTTAAATTGTGTTTTTCATTAACAATCTGTAAGTTAAATTTTATCTGAGTCAAACAATTTTTTAATGGTATTTTCGATTTAACTTTAGGCAAGTTCAACTATATTGTTACCAAACCTCATAGAAATTACCCATCTATCTTACTTTGCCTAATTTCTATTTGTTTTCTTTATTACCATTAATAATCAAATTGTGTCCCTCAAGATTACCATTTAGAGCAACAACAAGTTTCTCCAGCAAGGTCATCTGATTCATCAACACTGATACTGAGCTGCAGCAGCTCAGATGATTCTGATGGCAAGTAGTAGAATTCATAATTATTAAAACAGGGCTCCCAAGTCTCCCGGAACACCCGGGAGTCTCCCGGATTTTTGATCGATCTCCCGGG
>NW_022715645.1:0-1511 GCF_011630105.1 Anneissia japonica
AATAAGGTGTGCTGTATTGTAAACTATTTATATTTATTTGCTGTGACTAGCTATGCAATAGTCAGTACAATGTAGTACAGTAGGCCTACTCTGATGATGTATATTACAGTGTAAGCCTTGATCATTCCTATACATTACAGTGTAAGTCTTGATCATTCTATAATCAATTAGGGAATTGAAGTTTGGAAGGCAAGCATCTCAACCACCATGCTACAGCTCCCATCTCGGTTGAGCATCTACAATAGACTTCATTTCCATTCCGGTTACGAAGTTGTCAACATCATTGATTCTTTTGTTCTAGGCTGTGATATTCAGATTTACAATGATGCGGAGATCTATTATAGTCACTGGCCATGGCTGGTGTTTGTAAACATTATTATGACCAAGGTCTTTGTACTAGCTATACTAGGCCTTTTGTTATAAGCTGTCTAGAGCTGGAAGTGTTGGTCTGTTGATGTCGCTACATAGTACTGTAATGCAGAGTAGAGCTTGGTGGATCCACCTGCCCTCCTACCTTGGACTTTTAATTATTTTTCCCATTAGCAGGCTTATCTGGGATTGAATTTCATTAATTAATCAAGGATTTTCTGCAGTAGGGAGTCAACATATTTTCTTTTGTTGAATGAGATTTACTCCTTTTTTCTTTATCTGAATATTAAAATATACAGTAACTGAATATATTCATAGTGCTAAACAGTACATCATTGATGGAATTTCTTGAAAAGCATTTTATAAAAAATATTTTAAAGTTTTATGGATTTATAAAAATAACAATTTAATTTGTGATACAGTAATTGTAATGATTTATAATTTAAATTTTTTATACAAGAAAAATGATACAGTAAATAATAAAATAGTAAAAATTATTTTAACAATTTCCTATCAACCAATGTATATACTGTTTTATAAAGTATGTGCTTTATTTATATATTAATTATTTTGCTTTATATTTATTTCATAATTTTTTGAATTTTTATTACGAAGAACAATCCTCATCGATGGAATTTTCAGCAACAAAAATCTTGAAATTTAATAGAAATTCAAGTACAAACAGTTACCAGTCCGGGTAGTTCCATCCTGAGACAATACCATTGGCAGGATTTTTAAAGGGGGAGTTATAATTTTTCACAAAAGGGCACTATGAGTCTACACCCACCTCCACCCCACCATGGTTAATAACACCTCAGTGGCAATAAAAAAAAGCCAAATTAAAAATATTTGTAGTTAAATTTTAAAAAATGCAAGCAAATCGTACCTTTTAGTAATAATTTAAAAGGGCATTTCTGGAAGGAGGTTTTTCAAACCCCCTGGCTACGGGCTTGTGAGGCATAGGGCCCTGAAAATCAAAATTTTTTAAAAATTTGTTGTGGCATATCCAGAATTTTTCAATTGGTGGCACAACACTTTTAGAATAGATACTGATAAGTGAGTAGCGATCATAGTATTTCAATACATTAAACATTGATATGCACTGAAATTTTGAAATTTAGTAGTAAAACAGGGGAACGTGC
>NW_022715646.1:0-641 GCF_011630105.1 Anneissia japonica
TATGTATGTATATGTATGTATGTATATGTATGTATGTATATATATATGTATATATGTATATATATATATATGTATGGGTGTGTGTGTACGTACATCTAAGGTTTGCCAATACTACACCAAATACACGAGATAATACGATATGTATTATATATATGTATGTATATCTTTAATATCATTAAGCTACGTTATTGCAGCAGTCAAGAAAAATCTTGTAGTTGTTATATGATACTAGAGTTCTCTTAACTTGTATTTCTTGTACACATTGGAAATATTTTAGCTAAGGGAAATCTCATTTTTTATGAGCAGTGGTTAATGGATTAGGCCATCAAAATGAAGCTTTTTAAATCGTTTGTGATGCAATATTTCTAATAGCTTAAACATAAACCTCAAACTACTGAAATTGGACCGATCATCTTCGCCGAACGTTTTTGGCGATAGCGTGCATTATTCGTTTTGTCTAAAATTGTGTATGTCTACATCAGGGCACGCGGAACGTTTTTCAAATTGGGGGGGGGGGCTTTATGATGAATGAGAATATGAATCATACAGATCTGGAATCAAATCTAGGGATCTGGGGTCCTAATGGGAAAATGTTGATTTCTAGATGGCAGGAAATGACTTTTCTCGACTTTTGAGCCAGG
>NW_022715647.1:0-872 GCF_011630105.1 Anneissia japonica
AAAAGCCAACAATATAAATAAGCAATCTACAACGAAATCCAAGATGAAAATCAATCCATCAATCAGCATTTATAATGTTCCATTCCAACAAGCATTGCTGGCGGCGCTCTTCAGAATGTATAATAATTTACAACTATGTAAAATTATAACTTTTTTTTTATTACTTTTCATGTATTTCAACATATAACATTTTTTTTCATATGAAATGATGTTCACCTGAATAATACAATAATGGATGTTGACGGAAGTTGTTGAGGATATTGAAAATGATTTTACAGATAACTGAAGTGCAATGAAAATATTTATTATTTCAACTCATTAACACCTTTCAACTATTAACTGAATACGTTTATAGAATGTTTACAGTTACTATCTTTTTAAAACTTCAATGTACCCTTGTTTTAATCTTTTACTTAATATTAATGTTATATTGTCCTCGATATACCATCTTTAATATTTGTACTGTATACTGCAGTGATTTTTTAAAATATGATTTGCCAATAACGAAGTCATTTCTTGTACCGTAATGAGCTTTCACAACAATAAAAGTTCTGTACAGTATTATTATGTACATTACTTGCATTGCTAACTTTAAAACAAAATAAGGTCTTAAGTTCAACTCAACAAGACAAAGCTGTTATAAAAATCGAATCGATAATCAAATGGCTATTTTACCGACAAAAAATTATTCCAAGTGCCAACCATAAATGTAAGTCAATCCACAAACATCAAATAGTTACATGCACACAACAGTAGGCCTACTTTTACATCTTAACTTCATCTTGGCAGTCAGTGCAGTAAATGAAATACGAGTATTTTACAATTTAAATACTTGTACATCAAACTACAGAAATTGTTTGAATAAAAAGTCA
>NW_022715648.1:0-609 GCF_011630105.1 Anneissia japonica
AGTACTTTTCCGAAAAACTTCAAACTTTCAATGGAATAGAGTTTGTTTCAGGCTATCTCACTTTGACTAACAAAAAAAAAATTACATTTTGACTCAACTTTTTAACATTGTCACTTTTTGCACAAAAGTGCTTATCTCGCCGAGTTGAGCACTTAGTGAAAAATTTTAGACTTTCCGCCATATTTCGAGTACTTTTCCGAAAAACTTCAAACTTTCAATGTAATAGTGTTTGTTTCAGCCTATCTCACTTTGCCTAACTCTAACTCTAACCCTAACCCTAACAGTAACCCTAACTCTAACCCTAACCCTAACCCTACCCCTAACCCTAACCTAACAAAAAAAAAATTACATTTTGACTCAACTTCTTAACATTGTCACTTTTTGCACAAAAGTGCTTATCTCGCTGAGTTGAGCACTTAGTGCAAATTTTTGATTTTCCGCCATATTTCGTGTACTTTTCCGAAAAAACTTCAAACTTTCAATGGAATAGTGTTTGTTTCAGGCTATCTCACCGTACCTAACATAAAAAATTACATTTTGACTCAACTTTTTAACATTGTCACTTTTTGCACAAAAGTGCTTATCTCGCCGAGTTGAGCACTTAGTGCA
>NW_022715649.1:0-1002 GCF_011630105.1 Anneissia japonica
ACTTTATCCTCTCAAACAGTCCTAAGAACGTTCGGAGTGCGCTACTTCACAGGGGGATTCGCCCGCCCCTTGACCCCGCCGGGGTCATACGTAATTCGCATAACGGCTCCCCACCTTTCAAAATCCTGGCTACGTCCCTGGACTGGCCTGACAGTACAGTGGCTCTAATGTACTGAAAGACTGGTATCTTGTTTGAGATGAATGAAATTGGAAGTGCAGTCATGCATAACAAGCAAGGAATGGCTCCTCCAGCAAAAGCATGTTTCGTATTCAGTGCCTGTTGGATCGCAATTTGAATATTGTATTAGTGTCACCTATGAAATGCACAAATTAATATGAAAGTCACAGATGAACAATTTGCATCGAAGGTCTAATGTCTATCCAACACAAGTTCACAAACAAATTACAAACAACTTTTTAAGTTCAACAATAAATAAATATTTATTTCTTCTAAAACAATACTCTTCTCAAACAGACAATAAACAATAACAATACAAACATAAACATAGATCATTCAATTAACAATACTTATAATTCATAAATAGCATTACACAATCTTAAAAATTGCTACCAAAATCTGCATGATTTTGTCCACTACTATATCTAGTTAGCAATTACTAAAAATTACCAGTATAATTAATATAGCATAGTATCGTTTTAATTGGAATAAAGACGAATGTTCTCGTGATACTATACGTCCTTATTGCAATCGCTGTGTTCCCACGTGAACGCAACTGATTGAATGTGTTAAGTATCCGCTTTCAATAACAGCTTCCAATTCTTGAGTATAGGTAGCTATGGTTTACCATACGCATCATCATTAGCTTAAAAGTTCCATACAACAATTAACCAGTAGCTCCCAAATGGAAAGTTAGGTGACACTGTATTAAAGCAAAATATTATTCATAAAAACAATGATGTCTTATAAATCATCAAGCCACGTTAAATCTATATATATACATATACATACACACATATATATATATATATACACACATACAC
>NW_022715650.1:0-6538 GCF_011630105.1 Anneissia japonica
GCTGTGCACTACAGCTAAACAACAGGTACTGTACGTATTATATGTTAAATAATATGTTAACTTTTTGTAGGCTAGTCATACTGAATTCACTGACTGGGCTATATGCTAAGCCTATATTAGCGTCTAGGCTAGGCCGTAACTGGCCTACAGTACCTTATTCGGAGAGGATTCAATAGAAATGTTCCACAAACCGATCTTTCCTGAAACCGAACATCGTACCGAACATCGTATTGTGAGAGTGCACTGTACATACAAATAGATTCCTGTATTTATATTTTGCGGCATAATTTCATACAGAGACAATGATTTTTCTGTATCTGTCAGTGTTACTTCATCGGTGATGGCCAGCATGATCAGCATGTCACAAATATGGTATTTGGGCCTTTCGAAGTTGGCAAGATAGTGGCTAGTGAAAGGGATTGAGGACCAGTAAAAATATTAATATTAATTTACTGGTCCACTTGGCTAGTTAAAAAAACCTTAAGGGAACCCCTGTGATAGTATGGACAGGGTTTAACACTGACTGAACAATTGGTTACAGGTAACACCAACAACTCTTGCAACATCACCTTCCACCCTCCAAGTCATCACTGTCACAGGAAATGACCTTGGTCGTGATGAAGACAACATTTTGAATATCACTGTAAACAACCAAATCTGTGACATCATCGAGGGCTCATTCAACGTCTCTAACCAAAGGTAATGTAGGATATTTCTCATTAGTATTTGAAGTTTGGCACAGTGGAAATGAGTTTCCCAACCTTCGAAAGCCAGGGTTTCAATCCTTCGCTGTTCATTTCACTTGTGTCCTTGAGTAAGGCACTTTATCTACAGTCTACCCAACTATATCAATGAGTACCAGCAAATTGCTGGGTGTAACCTGCGGTGGACCAGTATCTCACCCAGGGGATGCTACCTGAATCTGGGAATAAGCTCCAGCCCATATGAGCCCTGTGGCTCGTCAAGGATTTACTATTAGAATATACGTTGTCTTCATGAGTGAAATCTAGTTTCTTACTTATCTTATGACCCAAAACAGCTCCACTATATCAGCCTCAGGATAAGACTTAGTTATGGAAAGTAGTACCTGACACAGATTAATTTTCACCCTCTTTAAGGATTATAAAAAAAACAAACAAGCTGTAAATATTTTGACCTAAACTATGGTACTCAAACTAAAAACAGGTCCAAAATGCATACGTATCTAGGACAGGGCTCCACCCACCGTTGTCAAAACAACATTGCTGTCACACCCACGTGCATACAGACACTCTTTTAGGCAGTGTGTTGGGCTCTGCTTATAATGATAGAAATACTTATTAGAAACCCTCACTTAATTTTGATTTATATTTTTTAAATGTTAAAAGGGCTGGAGGCCTAGTTATTGAATAAATATTAAGCATAATAAGTAAATAATGAACACAGTCAAAATACAGTTCAAATCAGTTTATCCATATCACTTTTAGAATATATGTCATTCCATTGATATGTGTAATCATATGTGTGTCACTACGTGTAATTACTGACTTTATTTTCATTTGTAGTGTGAAGTGTGAGGCTCCAGCATGTAATGTGGACAGTTGTAGAGAAACTGTTGTAATGGTCAATTCAAATGCAGGTGTTAGCAGTGCATTTAAAGGATTAACGTACCAGGTAAATCATACTCCACCTTTACATCTCAATACACCTGCTGACAATGATAAACTGTAAAATTTAATATGACCATATATCTCCACATGGAGATATATGAATATTTCTATTGTGTCAGATATTGTGTATTTTAAAATGTTAATACTACTATTTCAATCCAAAATTTGGGTCATTCTGATATATACTTTAGTCGTATATATATTTTGTACCATGAAGTCAGTGTGACTTTTATATGTCCCCAAAGAATTTGTTGTTTATTGTCCCTCGGTGGTTCCTTGAAAAACAAAAAGATTACTCTCCCCCATGGTAGTAAGGCCCAAAAGAAACCTTAGCTAGGGGCCTCAGACCTCTTTGATGCCATTGGTTGGTGATTGATTGGTTAATTGATATTTGACTGCCTTTTTATTCTGTCGCAGAACCCAAGAATTACAGATTTTACACCAAAGAAAGGTATAATGTCTGGTGGTACAAATGTAAGCATTATGGGAGATTTTTTGATGACTGGTTTATCTCAGCAAGTCAAGATAGGAGATGCAAACTGTGATGTCAAAAGGTCAGTGCTAAAATTGTCAAACATCACACCATTTGTTCTAGCTAATGGCAGGATGTGATAAACAAGAGTGATATTAGTCTGTAGATATACAATAATGAAGACACGAATAGCATGTTAAGACATCATTAACTTTATTCAGCAAGCTTTTCCACTTTTGTGATTTCTTCAGATTATACATTGTCTACGGCCACACAGCAATGAAACACCTGTTCTTGTCAGATCTCTGAAGTTAAGCACTTTGTACCTGAAAAGGCACTATAGAATGCCCATTAATGATAACATTAAATTACATGCTGTTCCTGTATAATCTTTCTTTTATATTCTTACATACTAATAGAGCTACTTGTTAGAATAGACTAAAGTATGATTTAAAAGTAGGGAATGCAAAGCATGCTACTCTCAAACAACTGATAAAATTTTTTTGTTGATAATGATAATGATAATGATTAATAATGATTATTGATGATAATGGTGTTAGTGGAGGTATGGCAACGTCTGCAAGGAGTACCAGCAATGACAGTGGTGGTAGCGATGATTTTGGCCATGGCTGTGACTGATGAAGATGTTGTACAATCAAGGACTTTTAACTGTTACCAGGATAGAAAGCTGGCTGGTTTAAGCTGTCTAACTTGAATTAGCCTTATGTGCGGTATTGTTATGCAAATGAGCCAGATAAGCACAATCTGCACATGCTCAGAAAAACAAAACTTTCCTTAGCCACACCACGGCCACACTGCGTATCGGCTAGGCGTACAGCTAGGTCTAGCCGAGAATTACGGTACGGTAAAACAAAGCAAAATAAGGGTACTAATTTCACTTGGCATGCAAATCAATCATACTTACACACTTAAACACAAGCTAGTCTACCAATAAAATCACCTACAAGTTATAAGGCAAGAATGTCTACAAATTTAATTTTAAATTGATGTGATTAGGCTAGCCTAGACGCGGCCTAGGCCATGTCTAACCGCTTATAAAAATGTAGAAAAAAGACCCAATACAAATTAGAATTAAGTTATCAACTAACTAGTGCATTAAAATTATTCATATACTTACTACTTACCTATATAAAATTAAAATGTATTGCTCACAAATGCTAATATTTGGATTTTAATACGCCTTTTCCACTAATCGGTAGACATCTTGAAGTGATGACAAACAGCCTGAGTCAGTGGTGCGTAACAAACAAAAATAAGATAAGCTTGGCCTAGCTGCTATACACCTAGCCGATACGCAGTGTGGCTAAGAAAAGTTTTGTTTTTCTGAGCATGTGCAGATTGTGCTTATCTGGCTCATTTGCATAACAATACCGCACATAAGACTAATTAAGTTAGACGGCTTAAACCAGCCAGCTTCCTATCCTGGTAACAGTTAAAAGTCCTTGGTACAATATTGATAAATGTGACCATAATGAACGGGATGATGAATGGTATTAATAGAGATAAACTGTTAATTTTATTTAAATTTAATGTAATTGTTTATATTATTTGTATGTTCTACTAAAGCTCTGTCTACACTATCAAATTTTCTTTGACAATAATCTGTTGTATGCCCATATATAGTCATGATGTACCCTTATATAGTCATGTTATGCCTATATATGGTCATGATGTGATGTCATCATGACCATATTTAGGCATGTCACATGTTTTTGTCCAAAAAAATTTGATAGTCTAAACAGGGCTTTAAGCTTATTCCACAATATCTAATTTTATGTGACAAATTTGTGTAATGTGCCCATATTTGGGAATACTGATATCATATTACACACAAATATGAGCGTATCACTGTTGTTTGTCACATAACATTTAAAAGTGTGGACAAAGTTTACATTATATTCTAATTTGCTTTTTAACGTTTTCTTCCAGTGTGACTGACACAAATATTATCTGCACTACCACATCATCCAGTGTAAGCGGAGATGTGTCTCTTACAGTTTATTTTGGAAATGTGAGCAGGAATTCCTCTGAAATGTTCAGAGTCACCTCTAACCCGAATGTTACAAGGATCTCGCCCTCAAAAAGTATATGCTCGTAGGTATCAGTATACTGTTTTTTAATGCAAAGTATATCACACACCTATTCTTAACATTAGGACTGGAGTGCACTTCCACTAATAATCCCAATATTGCTGTCCAGTGTAAAATATTAAAAAGAATCCCTAAAAATTTCAAGTCAAATGTTGGAATTATTCATTAAAAGAAATGAAAAAGCTATAATTTTCCAATGAAATAGATTGGAGCATTTTTGCTCTTTTTTGCAGATTTTTCTTCCGTAAAATAAAAGAATTGACAATTTATGTGTCTATGCAAACAGTAAATGGAAAAGTGTTATTTTTACTTTTGTTATTTGTCAAGAAAACCATTTTAAGAGTGAGCAATTTGACATAAGTGCACAAAGTAACTACAGTAATTATTAGTATTTTACAATTTTAATCTTGCACCAATGTAATTACATTTAGTATGAAATATATTGAAGAAATACACCATATATTCAGGTGAACAAGGCGATCAGCGTATAATTTGATCTACTACCAGTAGAACTTCACTGTGGTAGTAGATTGAAACGTCACAAGTACGTATTCATTCAATAGCTCAATCGAGAGAAGATAATGTCATTTGTCCTGTGTGTAGAATTACCCATGTGGATAGGATTGGATTTATTCGGTGTAAACACCAAGGATAGCCCACGAAAGTCTAGAAGAAGACTTATTTCCAGTGGGGTCCTTCTGGCGGTGATTGGGCAGTACACCGGGAGACAATTCCCTACTCTTTTCTGAAGAGTGTACTGCGTCCTTTAACGTGCACATGGGCCATAATGCACACAGGACCAACGGCTTAAACGTCTCATCCGAAAGACGGTGCGCTATTGTAACTTGTATTTCATCCCTCTAGCTGAAACACAAGGAGAGGCAGCGATGGGAATTGAACTGGGGACCTAGAGATCTCCACGGTTCAGCGCACACAGTGATTACCACCAGATTAGCCGACAGAACTAAGCTGCTCTCTCATTTGCATTTTAAAAACCAGAACCTCACTGGAAAAAAGTCGAACTTTTTTCTGTTATCCTTGGTGTTTACTATACCAAATATATCTGATCCAATCCAATTATAATCATGGAATTTTACTGGATTTGAATTGAAGACCGTAAGATTTGAAATCATGATTACATTATTATAGCAATGTGATTTTGGGGTTGTTTATTATGACACACCAAATGCTGACTGTTCCATAAAGTTTTTCAGGTTAGTTATTAGATCATTTGCAATAGATATCTTTCCAACATCGTTACTGACTTTTGCCTTCTAAATTTTGTTATTTAGATTTGTACCTTAAGCGAAAATGAAAATGGTCGTGTAACATGCTATACACCAAAATTTCCTGGCGAATGTCCAACGATGTGTGATGGTGGCCAGCCAGTGAATATGCAAATCTTTTTTGATGGCTATACATACAGTCATGGTGATAATACCTTCAAGTATACAACCAACCCAAATTACTATAGGTTCAATAATACAGAGCATTACAATCTTACAGATGGGGCGTTAGAACTTGCCAACAGGGAGTTAAAGTTGCAGGTCAGTTGTATTTAAGGCATGTATTTAAGGCATGTCTGGCTTATATTGAAATCACACATTAACAAAAGTTGTTGCAAGTATTAACAATTATACTATATTACTACCAAGAAAATTATATTACTATGAACATTTTCGAACCATGTCATATCCATGTAATATTATCGTTCCAGTGATGGCCCCCACATGGCAATCAAATTTGATTGGCAAATTAATATATTTGGTCTGACTGCTTGTCTTGGTGCCGGTGGTCGGCAGGGATGGGGGGGGGGGGGAATTTGCTCTCTGACTTAGCCTGTGATGAAGTATTGTGATATTCTTGTGTAAATTATTCTATGTATCTCTACCTACTGTAGGTAAGTCTGTTTGATGAGATGATGGTAACTAGACATAAAGGTGTTTTCTTCACCCTCAATTCTGTCCAAAGGATGGGTACACAGCTAGTTATTGTTACTGTTAATGTTGTTATTAATAGTGCTAATATTATAAATATGTTTATTTCTTTTTAATTGCTGCGAAGCAGCCAATTCATATTCTTGACAGCAATTTGACCTCTGAAAGGTCATTGTTTGTCAAAAAACAAGGGCCTAAGACGACTGAAAAGCGGAGTTTCCTTCTTTCGTTCTGCCGGGTAGGGCGACGTTTGTAGACTAACCAACACGTACCGACTTCCGCATGTCACGCTAGCCTTATCCTACTAGGCCTAGACTAGCTAGGATGGTATAGGCCTAGCCTTGAAGGGACGAAGGTCCCAATGAAAAA
>NW_022715651.1:0-674 GCF_011630105.1 Anneissia japonica
AGACACCCATATAAGGTGTCGTCACTAAAACGAAGACCCTTGAAAATTTCACAAACATACGCCCAGAAAATTTCTTAATTTTGATTTTGTGACAGCTTGGTGTATTATCATCAAAATACAAGAGAAAAAATAGGGGTGTTCGTTTTTGGGTCTTGTGTCTTCGTTTTATAGACACCCGGTGTACATGCTATAGACAGTTCCTGTGGTGGGCGACGAGAGTTGCTTGTACCGGGTTACCGGGTAGCACAGACACGAAGGGACCCTTAGGGGTGAAGGAAGTCTTTGATCGAGCTACTAGTTTACACTTCAAGCGCCATCAGCATCTTGTTTGATGTTTTTTTTTTTTTTTTTTTTTTTTTTTTTCTCTTATACACATCTAGATGTGTATAAGAGACAGGTTGTCAAGCGCCTCGAGGTTGGTCCATCGGGAGGCGCTATACAAATTGCAAATTATTATTATTATTATTATTATTATTATTATTATTATTATTATTATTATTATTATTATTATTATTATTATTATTATTATCATTATTATACAAATGTACACTATGTTTATTATTATTAATGGTGATGTGATGGGCTCTAATAATAGAAATAAGTTTTTTAAAATATATTTTAATACTTTCTTGGTTTACCCTAGGAATTATGTCTCATTTATTATTCTTAATCAT
>NW_022715652.1:0-1035 GCF_011630105.1 Anneissia japonica
TTCACAACAGTGGATAAACAAACAGAACAGAGGGGGCTTATTTGTTGTCAATGATGATGTGTATAATTAAGTGTCTAATTAACAACTCCCTGATTGGACCACAAAATATAAGTTCAGGGACAAGTTAATGGGCGAATTAATTACTGTACAATTAAACCATGATAAGATGTCGGCAACATGATTATGTAAGCGATAGTTTATTGGCGGTGCCATTGAACCAGCTTAATGTTAAGACTTATTTACCTACAGTAAACAATAACAGGAAATAAAACATAGTAAGATTAATAAGGTCCTATATAATTAAAACAATTGTGGAATAGAAAATAAATAGCAGAAATATAAGGTATATGTATGAGTTTAAATAATATAACGCATGATGTCATGATGACAAATAAAATACAGTTTAGAAATCAATGAATATATAAAAATTTAAAAAAATGTACATAAGTTAAAAAAATATATAGCATATAATAGTTAGATACTGTATTCATAGAGAAATATTGCGTATGAAGGCATAATCACATGTAGAGCCTTAGTCCTCATTTAGACCCTTAATGTGAGTTTTTAACCGGATTATCCATTTCATTTCTGCGTTACGTCGTTCTTGTGTTGATTTAAAATTGCAACCTATTATTATAGCCCTAAAGTCATTAATGGTGTGATTAGGTGAATTAAAATGTACACTTACTAGGCTACCTATGGTATTTGACTATAGCCCCAGCATCCTGCAACTGTCTAAGAGAATTAAAAGAGACTTCCTCTCCCTCCAAGAAGACCCATCGATTAGAGAATTATTTTTACAGCCCCCTCTACTAGCACGTAGGCAACCCCCTAATTTAAAGTCCAATTTATCCCCATCTAAACTCCCCTCCACTAAACCGATACATGGCAACACACAATGTAACAGCTCTAGATGTCAATTATGCAACATCATCAATACTGACAGCTCATTTACTCCACCAGGAACACCAACAACAATCCGGCCACCAGTACTGAATTGTAACTCGCCCAATATTATATACCTCATATACTGCA
>NW_022715653.1:0-945 GCF_011630105.1 Anneissia japonica
TAAAGCAAATACGAAAAAGAAACAATTGCATACGTTGACATAATAGAGACAAATCAAATTTATGTCTCTATTATGTCAGCGTATGCAATCGTTTCTTTTTAGTATTTTAACTTTCAAATGGCTGCCATTTTCCATTATTTTAGCTATTTAGCATACATATTAATATAATAATAACCGACCTGTACAAAAACTGTGATAGAGCTAGTTATATGCAATATATTATATATATATTCCACGAGCTACTAGTCTGCTGCTGGGAGAAGGGAATGCTTCCACAGGACCTTCGTGATGCAGTAGTCATTGCCTTATACAAGAACAAAGGAGAAAAATCTGACTGCTCAAATTACCGGGGAATAACTCTACTGTCCATTGCAGGAAAAATTCTGGCAAGAGTACTCCTGAACAGACTAGTGTCCACTATTGCTGAACATCACCTCCCAGAGAGTCAATGCGGTTTCAGAGCAAACAGAAGCACGACTGATATGGTGTTTGATCTCAGACAACTACAAGAAAAATGCCGGGAACAAAACAAGGGCTTGTACGTGGCATTTATCGATATTACAAAGGCATTCGACACGGTAAGCAGAGATGGTTTGTGGAAAATCCTGGAACATTTAGGTTGTCCTCCGAAATTTCTCAATATGGTCATTCAACTACACAAAGGTCAGTGTGGTCAAGTCCGATACAGAAATGAACTCTCAGAGAGCCTTTTCAAATAGGAAATGGCGTAAAGCAAGGCTGTGTTCTCGCTCCAACACTCTTCACCATCTTCTTTAGCATGATGCTTCAAAGGGCCACCGCAGACCTAGATAATGAGGACGGTATTTACATACGCTATCGCACTGACGGTAGCCTGTCAGTGCCTGAGGCAACTGCAGGTTTATACCAAAACCTCGGAACAACTGGTTCGAGAATTACTCTTTGCCGACGATGCTGCCCTCGTTG
>NW_022715654.1:0-1364 GCF_011630105.1 Anneissia japonica
AATTGACCGCATTTAATAATTGCGAGCTTTTACTGTTTGTCCAATCATGAATTAATAAATAATGCTAATATAATCGACATTAAATCTATAATCTTCATACACGTCATGTGTTATGTCTACATCACTTCTAAAGCGGGTTCTGAATATAATGATCAACTGAATGTATCCTTATTAAAACGACTAACATTATTTGTTCATATTCGCAATTTCCATTAATTTCATTTGATTATAATATAAAATTAACATTTGTGGTAAAAATTTAGTATTTTCAATACCTAATAATATTATAGGTTTTATCAATGTGCGCTAGACCTACATTTATTTCTTTTACGTTTAAATTTATTAAGGTTTTATTTACCTTGTTCTGTAATTTTACATAGTATATTGACATTATGCAGTGAAAATCTGAAACACCACGTGGTTGGAAGCGGCACGTTTCACATCTAGTCTATGTGTATGTCCAATTTGTGGGGATTTATTTTACTCCGACCTCGACATATTTATGATTCTTAAAATTTTAATCATATTAATGAACGTTAACCCGTACTATAATTAAGGAAATTTCCACGGTGTTTTTAATTAGATTGATTTAATTTTGTATAAATCAGTTTCCTTAACATATCAAAGTCAAAAAAGTCTCCCAGGACTAAATCGTTAAGCCATCAACATTTTTGATAGACTACCGAACATTTGAGAATAAGAACACTGAATAGTGTTTGCTTTCAAAACCAGTGGCGGATTGTTTTTAGCGCCACCCTCCCCCACCCACCCCAAACATTTTGGTCCACTTTCCAAAAATTCGCACCCACTCAATAAAAATCCTGCGTAAGGGCCTTATACTAACTGGTATCATCTTCGACATTGTAGTTTATTTCTATTTTCTGTGAGTACAGTGGCACTCAGTGAAAAAAACTGCTCTTCCAAGTGGCCCCACAATAAATTAAAATATACATAAGAAAAAATAATACTGTAAATCTTAATCTGTTATCTTTTAAACTTTGAGTAAAGACTGTCTGGTACTATTTTATTTCGCAAAATTAATTCGGCTTGAGACATTAACAACTTGATGTTCTCGCTATGGGAATGTATATTGAATTGAATTGTATTAAGTATTAAATACCATCAAGTCTCATGTGATATGTTTGCTTTTGGTAGGTCTTTACCGATTACTTGAAAAGTTTTCATTAGTCAATTATTCGTAGATAGATAACAGATCGACAAGGTGAAAATTATAGCTAATATATCACTAAAATCAGAGGTTTACCTTTTTTTGATAGGGTGGATGGGGTGGATTCATATTTGTTTCATTTAGTAATGAAAATAGTTACGGGAGTGCGCCCTCTGTAAAGAGGTTGCACATAGTG
>NW_022715655.1:0-733 GCF_011630105.1 Anneissia japonica
TTTGGTATCGTATATTGTACAAAAATAGACATATTGCACATTTACAATACCGTACCAAATTAAGAAAATTAAGCATAGAATATGATATCGATTGTTTACTTTTCTAAAGAAACATTAAAACTTTTGACACAAAACTAATCTAGCAGCAAAACCATATAAATTATACCTGATATGTTTGTTGTACATTTATTGTTGTTTTGGTTGTTGTAGTAACAGATTCCTGCCCTTCCGTTATTAAGACAAACACCGCATTCGTGTTGCGGTGTACCTGATGTGTTTGTTGTACCTGATGTGTTTGTTGTACATTTATTGTTGTTTTGGTTGTTGTAGTAACAGATTCCTGCCCTTCCGTTATTAAGACAAACACCGCATTCGTCACAAATAATGTTATCATCACATACGTGAACTTGAGAGATACAAATATGTATATTTAAATACTGTAATCAAAATAATTCAATTATACTATCAACAAATATGTAGGAACTTATGAGAGCCCAGTGGTTCATTTTCAATAAACATCGCTCTGTATTTATCTAAATGTTGTCAAAAGCCGGTTAATTTATAAGTTTAAATCAATCATATTTTTATAAATTTTAAGGAAAATATGTATAAGTAAAATGTTTCTTACCATTTTGACATAATTCCCCGGTACAAACACCCTCACACCAGCTACAAACTGGCACCCTATTTTATGTTTGGCAATTCTATTGTTGTGACACAGCAAGAGGTTGCA
>NW_022715656.1:0-808 GCF_011630105.1 Anneissia japonica
AGTGACTAGGATGATGGGATATGAACGACCAATTTAAATAAGATAGTAATTTGCACTTAGTCATCACAAATCATTAAAAAGCTGAACAATTCTTTAACAACCACTCCATTCAAATAAAGAAATAATACAGGCTTGTTTGCAATAGTAAAACTAACAAAAACTAAGTGTGGTCTGTCCAGGATGTCAAAAATGCCATAGTTAAAAGGAAGGGTTAGTTCATAAAATATAGTGTCAAACCAGCTTAACATTCCCCTCTATGATCACACATTACTGCTTGATGGGGAGAATATAGGCCTATTATTAAATGCTATTACCTAGGTATATGGCTACAATTTACAGCCCAGATAATATTACATGAACTTTCCTATTGATTGATTGATTATTTTTTATTCTTTATACTGTAGGCACTTTCAGTACTATAGTACTGATTTTCAAAGTGGTAGTGATGAGAAACATATACAATGAATCAATATTTAGGAAAAATAAAGAGGAAAGTCATTTAATGTAAAACATTATTTTAAATGATTTTGGAATGAAAATATTGACATTTCTTGGAAATTAATTTTTAATTCATGTGGAAGTTCGTCCCAGCTTTTAGATGATAGATATAAAAATGTTCTTTTTCCCTGCCCAACAGACCCCTTTCGGTGTTTACATTGGCCTGGCGAAGACACCGGTGGCGCACCTCCTTGGTAGGCAAACAATCGCCAAGGATAGGACAAATTTGAAAAACACAGTACATAAGCACTGAAAGTGCATGCAGTAAAAAGACAGAATAAATAAATAAATACATGGATGAAGTTCACAT
>NW_022715657.1:0-829 GCF_011630105.1 Anneissia japonica
TAACTAGGGAGCTAGTACACAAACCTATGGTAAAAATCTCGGGGGCATCCCTAGTTTTCACATTTTTTGTTAAGCACTAATAATTGATGGTTTTTGAGAAAATAATTGACAAGGCTGTTAAAGCTCTATTAATAACACCAATTAGGAATTTTAAAATTTGTCTTGGTTTACCAAAACTATGCTTGGGCTTTAATTGATATTTTTTGTGACCTTTCAAAAATAAACAGAAGGCCATAATGAATCGAGCCTTATCCAACTTGCCAGAGTCTAGTCTTTGATGCCTCACAAATAGGCTTCAAATTTCAAAGCATACAATCCAAGGAGAATGTTAGGATAAGTAAACAAACACTATTATGAACAATCGTATTGCCTTTTCAAGCCATTTACTTCTCACGTTACCATTGGGTGGTTGTTTTTGCAACTATAACATTTATCTTTTCCTATGCTATCGCACTGTAATGTCTTTCATGTGTACCCAAGTTAGGTCACGTGACCGCCTGTAAACAATCATCGCTAAATCCCTCTATTGTTTCAAATACTTCAAATAATAATATAATAACAATATTGATAATATTTATTTGGAAAAACGCTTTTCACAGCGGCACACATCACATCAATGGTGCATCTAAAATAAAACCATAACAATCAAAATCATTAAAACCAACAAAATCAAAACAACACAAAAAAAATGGAATGACTCTTAGGGAGAAATAGTGAACACTCTCCCTGCTGTTCAGACTTACAAGTAAAACGCAATGTGTAAATACAGGGTAGCCATTCTCAGGACAAGAATTAACTTAACCAAGGAGTTATATGTGCATATGGTGCA
>NW_022715658.1:0-1188 GCF_011630105.1 Anneissia japonica
TGTTGTAAACTACATACTTTCTCATTCCAATTTTTAAAATCACACAACTCCTTGTCATATCCGATATATACTCCAAGAAACTTTATTGGTTCTTGGATGAAGATGATATCGCAAGGGTTACTCTTTTTATTAACATTGTACCCAATCCACATACCTTTGGTTTTATTTTTATTCAGTTTAAGACCTGAGACTTTACAGAATAATTCAATTTCATTGAAGAACTCAGCTATACTGTTTTCATCGTTTGCAAATATTACTGTGTCATCAGCTACTTGTGCAATTTTTACAGTTTCATCCTGATTTACAGACGGTAATTTAATGCCTTTACATAAATCATTGTTTCTTATATTTGTCGACATTACCTCAACAACTAAAATAAATAACAACGCAGAGAGAGGACATCCTTGGCGTATGCCACCGTTCATTAAAAAACTTTCAGATATCCATCCGTTGTTTATTATGAAACTCTCTGTATTGGTATACATTATTTCAACCCAATGTAAAAATTGGTTCCCAAAACCAAAACTTTTCAGACATTTGAACATGAAGTCTCTGTCTACTGAGTCAAACGCCTTTTCAAAATCTGTAAATATTAAGGCTCCTTCTTTATTATATTTATCAGTGTAGTCAAGTAGGTCTTCAATTAAGCGAATACTTTCTCCAGAAAATCTACCCTTTATATAACCCTTCTGATTATGATTAATGATAGTACCTATTACTTTTTGTACTCTAGAGGTAAGTATATGGGCTAAAATCTTGTAATCAATGTTGAGAAGTGTTATTGGTCTCCAATTTTCAATTTTTTTCTCTTTCCCCTTTCTTGTATAACAAAGTAATAATGCCTCTACGTTGGGATGTGGATAATTTGTTATTAACGAAGCTGTAGTTGAGTGCATCGCATAGGAGGCAGTTTATATGCTTCCAGAATACACGATAAAATTCAACTGAAAGTCCATCTATACCTGGACTTTTATTTAAACTCATCTTTAGTACAGCCATCTCGCATTCTTCCGTTGTTACTAAACCTTCACATTTATTCATGTCTTCAAGTGACAGTTTGTTAACGTTTGAACCACTAATATAATTTATAATATTAGAACTAGGAACTTCCTTTTTTTGATACAAGTTTTTGAAAAAGGATACCTGTTCGTTAAGAATTTCTTTATAATTTGTTGTGATTTTACCATT
>NW_022715659.1:0-675 GCF_011630105.1 Anneissia japonica
ACATACACATTGAAAATTTTGTTAAATTTAATTCTCCTACTGAAGGCTGTCGGATAACTAGAACTGCCTCTGACCAGCATGTTCTTGTGCCCATAAAGTGTAACACTGAATCTCATAAACTTTCTTTCTTCCAGAGAATTATTTCCATATGGAATCAGTTACCTTACTATATTAGGTCTACACCATATATTTCATTTTTCAAGAAGCATGTTCGTAATTTCTATAACAACAAATTTATCAATAATTTTGACACCGCTGATATTTGCACGTGGGTATCTCGTTGCCGCTGCCTGCTGTGTAGACATTGCTGAGTGTGTCATGCCACCTGTGTGGGAATGGTTTACCCTCTGTTTTTATTGGAATAGTATTTTTTATACAATTTATGTTCTTGGTTTATTGTTGTTAACTTAATAAAAAAAAAGTAAATAAATTAAATTAAGTTAATAAATATCAATCAATATATATTATTTTTGTAATTTTGTTTGTAATTTTATATGTCTAAGAATAACTAAAAAATTGCAATTTAACTATTTCTTCGTTTTTTAGGCCTATATCCATTGTATTTTGTACCTTTTTCTATGTTTTTTAATCTTATAAATAATAATTAATTTATAATGTATTTAATATTTTTCTATGTCATTTAATTATAGATTATTAAATACAGTAATTATCTTA
>NW_022715660.1:0-1109 GCF_011630105.1 Anneissia japonica
TAGTTGCTCAATTTACAGTGAAGGCCTAAATTTATGTACTAGTACCTCTAAATAAATAAAACCTATTTACTTTATAATGTGTTACACATTTTGAATAGACCCAGATAAGAAAGATTGATTAAACATTTCGCTCTTTATTAAATCATAAATATATCAGTGGAACACTTGACTACAAAATAAAAAGCCAGATTTTTCAATGGTACTGCGTTTATAACAGCATCACCGCATCAGCGTTTTAGGAGTAGGCCAAGGAGTAGGGACTCCCCCAGTAATGGCGTTGAGAAGAGGGCACCATTCTTGGATTCGTCTATTATATGGTCATGATATTTCGTCATCATGACCATATTTATGCATGCAAAATGTATTTCAATATTATTATAATTTTTCTTTGAAATATATGTTCATATTGTTTAGTATTACCATATGCGCATTATGTTATCGTTGGTTGTACTTCTTTATATTAGATAATTCGTAAGTCATCATACTTTATCATCATTACTTCCCAACATTATGATGTTATTGTGATTCACTACTATTACTTAAATTTTATTGTTAAACTTTAATGTAATTAATTTTATAAGGTTGTTTTGTTCTGTAATTTTAAGAAGAGTAAGTGGATTTATACTGAAGAAATAATTAATCAGGTCGGAAAAAAACTATTCAAACTAAATACTAAAAATGATATAACTTTGCGAAGCACATCCATTAAAGTTGTAGGCCTACACTAGAAGCGAAAAACATAATTTTATTTATTCAAATTTATTCAAAAGTGCCTTATAATTTTTTTGTTACCAATTTAATATTATTTCACAGTAATTCACTCATTGCATTTGATCTTCCTGATTTGCACTTTCAGGTAATTTTAAAATATAACAATTCTCTAAATTGCATAATAAGTGGGCATTTACGTTTAGCATAGTCGTAATCCATTTTCAAACTGATGATGCTTAAAACAGAACATGTTAAGGATACTGAGCAATCACACAATATTAAATATGATACCATTACTTCCTAACGGAAAAGATAAACGAGATGACATTTAAAATTGTTGGTCAAAGAAAGTGTTAGAGTGTTTTAAAACCACGAATTGTGAAGCCTTTATATATTGT
>NW_022715661.1:0-685 GCF_011630105.1 Anneissia japonica
CAAAACAAGCTAGCTCTCTTCTCATGACCATCCCAATATGGGAACCCATCTGTGCGAGCCAGTGTGAACTCTGGATCTGCGCTTGACATGTATTTAATGCTTAAAAAAGTATATTTACAGTATATTTATATATAGAAAATAATGTCGCATACTAGCACTATCAGGAATAAATATACAGATAAAGTCTCCCGAGTGGGCATAGACACAAAACCGCTTATAATTCAAATAGCACGCATCATCTGGCACTTTAGCAGCGTGTGCAAGCGACTCATTCGCTGTAACAGTGAAGCGGCTTTATTAAAAACTATTTTTTCTATGATAAAACGTCTCTGTTATTTTTTTTTTCAATTTCCAGACGGCTTCGCGGCCCTCTAAAATTGTTTTGCGGCCAAATTTGGGCCGCGGACCATAGTTTGCGGAACGTCGATATAGAGGTACTGTTTCCTCAAATTTTCCCACCTCAGCTCCAACCATGTTGGGTCTGAGGTGCGTGTTGACTCACAAAATGTCCTCCCCCGCCACCTTTCAAAACAGATCTGTGCTCTTCCCTGGGTATGACATTAAACTCTATCGAGTGGGCTCCTGCTGTTTTTAGGGTGTGATCTTGTTTTTCATGTCAATTTTTCATGATTATGACTATTCTGGATAAAGAATATTTTGAGCAGAGGTGGATTCAAGGCCCTCC
>NW_022715662.1:0-1072 GCF_011630105.1 Anneissia japonica
TATATATGTATATGTATAATATGTATGTTTATGTATGTGTATGTATATATATATATATATGTATATAGAAGGTAGTAAAACATAATAATAATAGTGTTCGTCGATGATATACAAACGAATGAAGCCAGACCAATAGCGACGGAATAGCGAAAATTTATAACAAAATTATAAAATATAACAGCAGATTCAAAAAGTGGGAATTGCCAATGGTGATTCCATTGAGTTAGTCCAGAGATCAAATCGTCCATCGATATGATGAGGTAACACCATGAACCATTCCATGCCGTGGGTGTTCCTCCAGCATAAAACTCAGAAATTAAAATACTCCCAACTATTAAAACTTAACTTTAGATCGGGACAGCAACCTACCCGTTCTCCATTGAGTCAGCTCGAGGAGAGCTGAACGGCGTAGACTCTGCCCATCTAAGTTAGTGTATCATTATGTTGGTGTAAACTCTGGCCACATGCCCAGAGACACGGCCCCTCGGGCTCAGGTACCGCTCCTCTCACTGAACTTCTTGATTTTATTTCTTTCACTGCAGACTTAAATTCTCTTGTAGCACCAAATTTCATGGTGTCTTATAGAAGAATAGGCTCCTCCTTGTTTGCGACCTAATAAGGTCTGTCGTCTATCTTTTAATTGATCCTGAGATAAGTTTATTCCTAATGGTTCCAGTCCTGGGTAACACCCATAAATTTGCTTTTATATTTTCATCCGGGACCCTCTGCTCTTTACAATTACGGAATAACGCAAATAATTAGCAAAGATATCTGCTAATTATGTATACAAATAAGGTAATGAATGTGGTTGGGAGAAGTACAGTACTATCACCCCTAGGGCAGGGTAGGAATGATATCACAGGGCATACTAAGGCCCTATTTTGCTATCATGAAGGTATTACGTAATACACTGAGTCATTTAATGGATTTACCACTCCATGCTATAGAAAAATAACGAGATAACAACCTATACTAAAATAATCCCTAATTACGAACTAAATATAATTTTAAAATGAATACTAAAACTTAAAAAAAACACAATGCTTCCTCCCCTGTTTTAAAGAATGGCGTC
>NW_022715663.1:0-954 GCF_011630105.1 Anneissia japonica
AAAATAAATGACATTTTTCACCACTCTTTTTCCATATGTTTATTGACCTAACACATCTACATGCGGTTAGGGCCATGTAGGAGCCCTAGTGGGTTCAAGAAATAGAGCATCTTGGGTAAACCTATGACTTCTTTTTTGGATTGGGTTGGATTGGATTTATTCGATGTAAACACCAAGGATAGCCCACGAAAGTCTAGAATAAGACTTATTTCCAGTGGGGTCCTTCTGGGGGTGATTGGGCCGTACACCGGGAGACAATCCCCTACATTTTCATTAAATATGTTCCTCAAATACTTGTCATCTGATTTTACAGTATATAATATATCTCTGTGCAAAATTAAATTATGTCCAATTTTTAACGTAATGATTACAGTTAAGATATTGCATCTTAGATTGTCTTTGTAAATTTTAGTTGATGATTAAAATAAATGTGTGTTCGATAAGTAATATAATGTGAGCTTTTGTGTTTTTAGTACATTTTGATGGTAAATTATTAGGTTTTAAAATGCCTATTCCAGATAGCATGTTCTAAACCAGATTATGAAGTCATTCAGGCGTAATGGACGGTAACAAACGTCTGATTGAAAATAAAGGTGCAACCTGCAGGAGAACTCTATATATAACAATATTATAATAATAATAATAATAATAATAATAATAATAATAATAACAATAACAATAACAATAACAATAACAATAACAATAACAATAACAATAATAATAATAATATTGATGATGATGATGATGATGACGGTGTCGGCGGCGGTGGTGGACGTGGTGGTGGCGGCAGCGGCAATCACATATTGATGTGCGTAAGGAGAAAATGTCTGTGCTGATTAACCATCCAGACGCGTGCACAGATCTAGATGAAATATACCATAGTGCCTTGTTTTTTTTAATGTCTTGCATTTACTAGCATAGTTTGAGTACCTAATTATGTCCATTAAAATATCA
>NW_022715664.1:0-883 GCF_011630105.1 Anneissia japonica
AATATATATACATATATATGTATATATATTATATAGCTATTACGTATATTATATATATATATATATATATATATATATGTATATATATGTATATTGTCTTTGGTGTCACATTGATTAGTGCCTACATCTAGTAGTTACCGACATGAAATGCCTATTTGTTTAATTGATTATATTATTATACTATATTATCAGTATAGTAGTTACTGAACTTTTAGTCGGAGGTGCACTTCAGGTCGCTTTTGTATCATACATTCAATTAGACCGACTTGATTTGATTTATTATATTTCTTGTAAATAAAATTTTCTACTGACAAACTTAGACGAAATTAAACCAGTGGTTGTGGAGATATGAGGATTCTGTGGCTATAACCTTTAAACATGTCGAAGGTTAAAAACAGCATTTCCGGTCATTTTATAGCAAACTTTTCTATTAGACCAAATAGAAACATTAAGGTTCCGAACATATTGACACCACAATTAATTTTCAATGTTAAAATAACAATTTTTAACGATTTGGTGATGGTTTCTGCCTAAGAAATGCCTGAAATCGTAAACTTTAAAGGCTGATTTCTCAAATATTGTTCTTTTAACAGCTGTATGTTTAAACTTGTGTAACTTCATAACGAAGTGTCGGATTTAAATGATTCTTTCACCATTTTATAGCTCTCAGTTTACTGTTTAACCCTGTATTAATAACTAAACATTGATTTTTCCAACGAGTGACTGGTTTGGCTTGTCTTTGCCACAAATACTGTTACATCATATATTTCCTTTTGTGTGGATCTTGCTATTCCGCTAAAACTTATTAAAGTGTACCAGAATGATAAGCCCTGGCTAGATTATGATGTGAAACTGGCTTTAAAAAATAAAATGCTTGCATTTA
>NW_022715665.1:0-504 GCF_011630105.1 Anneissia japonica
CGCCAAATACGTCGTAAGGGACTATATACATCACGACGATTACGTGCGAGTGTTGACGAGTAAAATGGACATGCATTGCGACATGAACTCGATTCGAAGCAACAAGCATATGCTTTACACCATCAAGCAGACTAAAAAGTCGCTATCTCCATTAGACACTAAACGGTATATACTCGACGACGGTGAAACTACCTACGCGTACGGGCATTACAGGTTAGAGCAAGC
This sequence comes from Anneissia japonica, assembly GCF_011630105.1. Classification (NCBI taxonomy): domain Eukaryota; kingdom Metazoa; phylum Echinodermata; class Crinoidea; order Comatulida; family Comatulidae; genus Anneissia; species Anneissia japonica. Next base: position 226 of record NW_022715665.1, read on the forward strand.
TCCCGACTAGATCACGTGATGATGAGACTAGATACGAAAATGGCTTTTTCGTATCGATGACGTCATCTGGTCGATGACGTCATCGGGGTCAAATGATGTTAAATGACGTCATCGGGGTCAAATGATGTTAAATGACGTCATCGGGGTCATCGGGGTCATCGATAGGTCGTTTGCAAAAAGTTGTGTAATGGTCGGAAATCTTAAATGACGTCAACGATATCATATGTCATACTATGTCATATGTTATCATAGATAGGTCGTTTGCAAAAAGTTGTGTAA
>NW_022715666.1:0-2164 GCF_011630105.1 Anneissia japonica
AGCGAGAGGTCGCAGGTTCGAGTCCCGCCAGAGGAATTTTATTACACAATTTCTTTATTCATTTACTTACAAGACTAGCTATGCTACACGATGTATTATTATGTCCTTTATTCTAACACTATATTTACCATCCTTTGATGATTATATATATGTATATGTATATATATATGTATATATATATATATATATATATATATATATATGTGTGTATATATAATATAGAAAGATAGCAACAAAAAACAGCTATGAGTTGTAAACAAGCAATATAATTTATTAAATCACACACATTTTTCAAACACTCTTGTGTTCTTCCTCAGGGTGAGGACAACTGACAAAAAATACTAAGTAAAGCAAGTTTAAGGAAATGGTATTTGTTAGAAATTAAAATAACAATAGAACCTAATTAAAGGTGGCATATAAAGATACTTAATACGGAATAAACAATGTAGATAAAAGCTGAATAAGGGCCTGGGAATCTGATAAGTAATCTAAGTCTTTATTTAAACCGTTGATATGAGAATTAGTTCTAAGAATCCATTTCAATTATTCTTCTTTGCGTCTGTGTGAGAGAGATGAAAAGTTATTAGCGATCAAAATAAATCTTATGTCATTAATACTATGCCATGGTTAGGTAGATTGAAGTGACAGGCAACTGGGAAACCTGCAGTGGAGTTGTCTGATTGATTTTTTGTGATTATTAAATCGGAGGCGGAATTTAGTGCCGGTCTCTCCTATATAATTACCATTTGACATTTGTTACAAATGTAAATAACGTTAGAAGAATCACAAGTAAGGTTAGGTGGTCTGTAATAGCAGGGAGATGGTCTAAGTGATACTAGTACTATGAATAGTGAATGTATCAGAGGTGCACATGAAGTTGCAAACTTGGCATCTGGGTTTACTACATTTAACATTACCAGAAGAGTGGGAATTCTTGTGGAGTTTAGAGGATGAGAGAATAGACTTAAGATTGGGGGTTGTCTTTTGGCTAGTAGGGGAGTGTCTTCAAAAAGGTGGCTAATAGATTTATCTTTATTGAGAATTTTATAGTCAGTTTTAAGTTGGCGGGTAAGAGAACTTATATTGGGATGGTAGTCGAGGACGAGAGGGATGCGGTTATTTTTAACTTTAGGTTTATAATCTAGAAGGGATTGTCAGGGACGGGCTGAGGCTTTAGAAATAGCTGATAGTATTAGTTTAAGAGGATAATCATTATTAAGAAAATGGCTAGTAAGTATGCCAATTTGTTTATTATAATCATCCAAAGATGAGCAAATTCGTTTAATTCGTAGACACTGACTAAAGACAATAGATTTTTGATATATATATAAATATATATATATATATATATATATATATATATATTAAAAGGCAAAATTTTGAAAAACAACAATGCTGTGGGAAACAATGGCTGGATCTCGGTAGAGATACAAAAATGATAAGCAACAGCTAAAAACTAAACGTAAGTAAACAGCCAGAGAACCAGAGCTTTCGGACAAGGTTCTTCCTTAGTGGCGAGTGAGTGGGGGTTGAAAAAGCCAGATAGTATAAAGTGAGAATTTCATGCAAGCATGATTTAGACTAGGTGGGATTAGAATAAACAGCTTAAACAAGTAAACAGGACGGCCAAAACTAAACTTTAGAGGCATGCCTCAATAAATAAGCCAAATGATTTATCCAGAATAATTTGGAATGCCATAGGTTTAATTTAGTGTACCGGGAGAACTTTCCTAATATTGAGTCCAAATGGTGTGGTTGTTTTAAGTAAAAGTTCCCAGTGATTTTTTTTTCTTTGCGAGTTGTTTCGCTCCAATTGGCATTTTGGTCAATTGCAATCTTTCTGAGATTTGAAATTGAATGACCAGCTAAATTGAAATGTTCGGCTACTGGTTGATCAAGCTTAGATGTTCTGATAGCTGATCTATGTTGTGTCATTCTCATACGGAGAGTTTTTTAGTTTCTCCGACATATTGTTTACCACAAATATTACAATATATGAGATAAATGATATTTTTGGTGAGGCAATTAATTGATTGCCTTATCCGAAATATGTGGTTTGTTTGCTTGCTCTTGAATGGTTGTGTAGAATCAAGCAAGGAGCATATTTTGCATGATGAACCACAAAGATGAATAACCACATTATGGCTGTCGCAAGAGTTAATTT
>NW_022715667.1:0-1413 GCF_011630105.1 Anneissia japonica
AAAAAAAAAAAAAAAAAAAATCTACTCACAACTGTAGATTTGTAAACGTTTGTGAGTGAATTTGGAATAAATTTACAACTTTTGACCTCCAGCTACGTCAATTTCTGCCGGTTTCCAAATTTTTTCAATTTGAATGACTGACCAATCTATAGACTAAATGTTGATACCAACATCATACAAATCCATTGACTAAATCAAGGGTTATGAGCATAAATGTGACCCCCTACCCCAAAAACTGTTGTTGATTACAAATTTCTCGTCATAAACATTGACAATAGTACATAATGCATTTTAATTTTTTTCTTGTTAACCTCAATTTTTGTATTCCATATGTTATTAACTACAAGAAAAACACAATTTGTATCAAATACATCCAAAATTAGACATATGACACTGAAGTTTATTAATATTTTATGAAAAAATTGCTTTTTAGAAAAAGGTCGATGACCTTTTGACCTCTAGTGACGTTAATAATTGTCGGATTAATTTTATTTAAACTGCATATGATTAAGAAACATATATGCTACACAATGCTACCAACATAACATTGATGGAATCTTAATTCACAGGTTATGGGCATAAATGTTACCCCCCCCCCCCAAAAAAAAGCACTGACCATAAAACACTAACGACCATTACAAATGACGCGAGTACATACAATGCATCCCTATATTTTTCTTGTTAACATCAATTTTTGTTGTTCTATATGCCCGTAGGAACAAAACGATACCAAGGAAGTTTAACTGCGGGGGGTGCACGAGACCCCCCTCCAGCGGTTCATGGTGACCCCCCCCCCTCTAGCCCATGGCCTATATCATTTTGGTGAATAAACTCTATCAACCCTCATCAAGGTGTACGCGTGTAAAACATATCTGTCTTGTTAATTTAAATAGAAACTTAATTTGCGTTTTCTAAGGCGCTTAAACCAACTGCAGCTAGGATATAACTGGAGGTTATATTAGTTTGAAATCTATTCTTCGATGTATTAGACATACTTAATTCGGAAACCAATTTTTAACTTTCAAAGTTTAACTTGTGCAATGGATACGGCACGTTGTATATCTTCTGCTAGTGCACATGCATCACCCAGGAAAGCTACTCTCAAGGCCCGTGCGGCTAACTTAGCGAAACTCCAATCTATTTAAATGGAAGAGCTTAGGCTAAAACAAGAAAAAGACAAACTTCGACTACAGTGTGATATAGACGAATTGGAAGCAGATGAGGCTGTTTATCGGGAAATTGATAACTTATACTGAACAATCTTCATCACGAGCGGACGTGTTTTGCTGAAGCTCTTGATCCGTTGATTTTTTGATTCTATGTTTCGAGTTTGATGTGAAATTGTTCCAGTTAGTTGTACGACTGTGATTATTTTGCCTTTTGGAGTCTTCGTTTAAGTGGATTTTATTGTAT
>NW_022715668.1:0-1305 GCF_011630105.1 Anneissia japonica
TGTACTGAGCATTCAATACTATACCACGTCAGGTAGGGCAAACATCTTTTCGTATCATTTATCCTAACGCAAAATGCCATCGGAGTATATAAACCTAAAACACCAAAATTATAATATAATACAGTAACACTACTAATAATAATACGGCTGTACTAGTATATATATTTCATTCTGAGGCAGATACATAAATTGTTTGATTTCTAATTTATATGAATCTATGAATCTGCCTATGAAGCAGCTTATTTCATTATATATATAGGACTATATATATATATATATATATATATACATATATATATATATATGTGTGTGTGTGTGTGTGTGTGTGTGTCTACATAGTAGGCCTAATAAAAATAATTATTATTACCATAATTATAATGTAGTTGGTCTTTTGTGTATCCGAATAAATATTTAGTATTATTGTGTTTAAGTTAAATTCCACTTCACGGATAATGTATCCGAAATCATGAAGAAACACACAATACTGTAAAAAAAATCACAGTAAGTAACATGGTAACATTATAATTAATTGTAAAAATTATCACAAATTGTTTGTATTTTTTAAGTTATGTTGATGCCTTAGAAAACAAGTCCCATTACCTTATATTAGCAATTTTGATACTGATAATATTGGTCGTCATCATCATCATTATCGTCACCATTGGTATTATTTAATTATTGTCATTGTCATGATAATTATAGATCTATATTACTGTGCTTATTAATACTGTACTTTACTGCATACGTCAAGTAGGCCTAAATACATTTCGTAGGCCTACAACTTATAAGTATTTATATTTTGGTATGCGTGACTTAGATAGATTCCTAAGAAATACGGCCTAGACCTAACTGTATACAGTATTGTTTTGTAATTAGCCTAATCATTATTCATTTCAAAAATAGGCCTATGTATTTCAGAATTATAATAAAAGGAGAGCTAAGTCTGTGGTGTTCAACATTCTTCATCCTTGCCATGTCGCTATCGCATCACACGTCATCAGCACTTACTGTATAGAAACCGCTCTGACAATAAATATTCATGATTTACTGCCGAATCAGGAAGGTGATATGTTGAATCTATAGCGCCACCATTCTCCACTGCCTCAAACGTCCAGGAAAAAAAAATTTCGCTTCCCGGTCTAAATCCATTTTGATTGTTCCTAAGTAGATCGTTCATCACTGGTCTTATCCTCTTTAGTAACTTCTTGCTGTATACCTTTGCAACTATTTAATCCAAACTGATCCCTCTATAGCAAAGGTGTTGCCAGGATTTGCCCGACGGGGGGGGGGGGGGGGGGGGGCCCC
>NW_022715669.1:0-1112 GCF_011630105.1 Anneissia japonica
GGTCCTTCTGGTGGTGATTGGGCACTACACCGGTAGTGGCCTAACGATGGCCCGGGGCCCTGTGGGTTTCTGAGAATGGGGTCCCCTTTTTGATCCGGTCACCACTTTGATTGTGGGAACTTAAATTTGCTCGTTTTTCTAATATTTGGCATTGTATTCTAGATTGCTTTTAACAACGAAATAAATTATATATCAGTTGCAGATTTAGGTATTCAAAATAGAGGGAAAGTGGGTAGGGAGTGACTTTCACACACCTATTCCACCTCAGCCCCAGCATGGTTGGGGCTAAGGTAATATCATTTATGAATACGGCACCTCAAAGTGGCCGGAATTGGCACTCATAGATTTAAAATGCGAGTATAATTTCCATTTTTAAAACAATTGGAAAATTGTAGGTGGCCCCAGGCCGACAGGGGCCCCCATTAAACCTTCACGGGATATACTATGATATATGTCTTACAGTCGATCTCAGAGACACATTATGCTGTTATGTATCAACAAAGCCCTTTTAGGTAAGGGTGCCCGAGCGAGGACCCTATGGGTTGGGGCACCTTCGGGGCCCTAGGTGACGGGGGTCCTGCGGACCGCCGCATAAGAGCGCATAGTCGTTACACCACTGTACATCGGAAAACAATTTCCTACTCATTTCCAATTAGTATACTGCGTTCTTTAACGTGCACACAGGCAATAATGCACACGGACGGTGCGCTATCGTAACTTGCATTTCAGCCCTCCAACTGAAATACAAGGAAGAGCAGTGATGGGAATTCAATACACTACCTCATTCCTAAAGCCCCTTCCAATTTCCATCTTAGAAAACTTAAAGAATTTATCCTCCAAAAGGCTGGAAAGGACTCCATGTACAGTCGAATGCTTTGTTCATTTTTAAGTCAGTAATTAAAACAACTATAATAATCTCACTACAATAATTATAATTACAATAATAGTAATAATAATAATAATAATAATAATAATAATAATAATAATAATAATAATAATAATAATAATTTTAATATTGGTTGCCTTTTTGCCCTTTAAACCTGTTTACTTTTGCTGTTATTGTGATGTGGGTCTATTTGTTGAAAAATGTTTAAATGTTGATTGTTTAGATT
>NW_022715670.1:0-1064 GCF_011630105.1 Anneissia japonica
TTCAATTTTTAATCAAATTTAATTTTATTTTTTATCTTTCTAGTAATAGATATGTTCTGACACTTATTTTTTGAAACACTTGAAATGATTAGCAAACATTGCCAGAGTGGAGTGGTGGACAGAGGCTGGTAAGTCATTAATATAATATTAAAAAAAAAACGAAAACGGCCAAAGTATGGAGCGCTGAGGAACTCCAGAGACAACGGAAAGCATATCTGAATTACACTCTTCTATAAGCACACTTTGATAACGATTGCTATGATAAAAAGTAAACCAACCCAATAAAATTGAATATAAGCCAAAAGATTGTAATTTGTAAAGATGAAATTTATGATATACACTATCAAAGGCTTTAAAAAAATCTAAATAAAGCATATCAGCCTGCCTAGCTTTGTTCAACACGGTACTAATTTCTTGAAAAATAGTAAGAAGTTGCGTCTCATTGGATCGACCTTTTATAAACACATGTTGATAAATATCAATACGAACATTGGGAAAAATAACACTAGTAGCTCTTTCCAATAACCTTGGCACATATACAAAGAAGCGAAACAGGTCGATAATTCTCGATACGACTTTTATCAGATTTTTTAAAAACAGGAATTTGGGAATTTGTTTGAGATCTGAGAGAACAATTAATAATGTAGCATAAGGAAGGAGCAACCTGTTGAGCACATTCCCCTATAACAATAGGAGACAAATAATTTGTAATAATTATTATTATTACTTTTAATAATTTGTAATCATTATTATCAGGACTGGACGATTTGGTTACATCTAAACATCAAAAATATCATTTTCATTAACAGAAATTAATCCAAAATTATCATTCTGGAAAATGAGAATATTGTGAAATTCTTCATAATCCTTACTCTCTACCCCCCCCCCAACTTTTGTGACTGTTCTCAAAACAAGTGACAAACATTTTACAAATGCTACAATGTCATTATCATTATCATCATTATTATTATTATTATTATTATTATTATTATCATCATTATCATTATCATTATCATTATCATTATTATTATTATTAGTATTATTATTAGTATTATTATTATTAT
>NW_022715671.1:0-681 GCF_011630105.1 Anneissia japonica
ATAACTGGGCATATACTGAATGGGAATGCCCAAATTTAATCCACATGGGTTCCATGTGCCAAATAATTGGGAAAATACATATTGGCATGCCCATATTTATCTACATGGGGCCCACTTTCTAAAGACCTGGGTAGTTGAACATGGGTATGCCCATATTAATCTCGCATTGGGCCCATGTGCCAAATATCTGGGAAAGTAATTATGGGCATGCCCACATATAATATACATGGGACCCATATGTCAATTACCTGGGCAAGTAAATATGGGAGGCCCATATTTAATCTAAATGGAGCCCATATGCCAAATATATGGGAAGTTACATATTGGCATGCCCTTATTTAATTTGCATGGGACCCATATGCCAAATAACTGGGCATATAATTATGGGAATGCCCACATTTAATCCACATGGGTTCAATGTGCCAAATATCTGGGAAAATACATATTGGCATGCCCATGTTCAGTCTACATGGGCACCACATGCCAAATAACTGGGCAGATAATTATAGGAATTCCCACATTAATCTACACGGAGCCCATGTGCCAAATATCTGGGAAAATAAATATGGACATGCTCTTGTTCAATCTACACGGACCCCATATGCCGAATAACTGAGCGGATAGTTATGGAAATAATACCCGCATTTACTCCAAATGGGGCCCATGTGTTAATAGCTGGGG
>NW_022715672.1:0-2278 GCF_011630105.1 Anneissia japonica
TATACACACATAAAATAAAAAATGAGAAAAATTTACCTGACCTATTTCAAGAGGGGAAAACCTTTAATTTTGAAGAGCTTTAAAAGTCATTAAAAGACATTTTAGAAGTCAGGAAAGCTCATCTCCCGCCATCTAGAAATCGAAATTTTTCCGGGGGAACCCGGACCCCCTTTATCTTTGGAGTTCATTGTTTAATTGAATCATTTTCAAAGGGGGGGTGGGGGACCTTAAATTTTGAAGAATTTAAAAGTCATTAAAAGACACCACAGAAGTCGGGAAAGCTCATTTCCCGCCACCTAGGAATCAACATTTTCCCGGGAAAGAACCACGGGACCTCCCCCACCCCCTTTCTTTTTGGGATTTATCGATTCATGGAAAAACTACGTATGCAACTTATTCAATCTTTTTTATGTATGTATACACACATAAGGCCTAATTACTGTAATAACAATGGGAAAAAATTATCTGACCGTTTTCAAGAGTGGAAAACCTTGAATTTTGAAGAACTTAATTACTTTTAAGTTTTAAGTTTTTCAAAATTCAAGGTGTTTCCCTCTTGAAAATTATTATAATGAATCAATGAACCCAGAGAAAGGGAGGTTCGAGTTCTTCCCGGGAAAACGTTGATTTTTAAATGGTGGACAATGAGATTTCCCGACTTCTGAAGTATTTTTTAATGACTTTAATTTAAAAGACACCTCAGAAGTCGGGAAAAAGCTCATTCCCCGCCTTCAAGGAATCAAAATTTTCCTGGGGAAGAACCCCCGAACCCTCCTTTCTTTTTGGGATTCATCTCATGGAAAAAAATCGTATGCAACTACTCAATTACTTTTTAAATGTATGTATACACACATAACAGGCCTATTTACCATAATGAGAAAGTTTACCTTACCGTTTTCATAAGGGGGAAAACCTTGAATTTTTGAAGAACAAAGTCATTAGACACCTAGCTCAAAAGCCGAGAAAGGTCATTTCCCACCATCTAGAAATCAAAATTTTCCCGGGGGAGGAATGTTGACCCCACCACCTAGATTTGATTCCAGATCTGCATGATTCATATTCCCATTCATCTTATAAGCAGTGGCGTAACAGGCGGGGTGCAGACTGTCCCCCTGGCGGTTTTTACCGGGCTGACCAAGCCGTCGTACCGGGCTGGGTAAGAAGAAAAAAGAAAGAGGGGAGAGGGAGGGAAAGAGAAAGAAGGGGAAAGAAAAAGAAAGGAAAGAAAAAGAAAGGAAAAAGGAAAAGAAAAATAGAAGAGAAAAATAAAGACAAGAATAAAAAGGAAGATATAATGAACAGATATCACAATACCCCGGCCTGCAACCCCTTCTTCACTTCAAAAAGTGTCCATATCGCATTTGATCTAAGCCGCCAGGTATTCTCCGCAGTGGCGTAACAACCGGGGGACAAGGGGAAAATGTGGAAAATCTTTCCCCATTGAATGCCCTTTTCACCCGGGAAAGTGCCAGAAAATCTCAAATTTTGATCGCATATTTTGTTGAGGTAGGCCAATTTCCTTTAAAAAAAATTGCACATTTTAGGGAGTTTTGATCAATTCCGACGAAATAAGAATTAAAAAAACACAAATTTTTCACATTTTTAAATGTTAAAGCTTCTACTTGCTCTCCTTTGCCTTCTAAGTTATAACACATAGTCCCAAACTCAAGAAAGAAAATTTATGATAGATCGTTTTACCTAAAAGATGGGCCTCAATGTGTAATGATGTCGAAATGATATGTTTGTAATAAATAAAGCAATAAGGAAAATACTAATATTCAGCTTTAAAAAACGAGTGTGGCCATATATAACATAAGAGCATTTCTTGTTGAGGTAGGCCAATTTCCTCTAAAAATTGCACATTTAGGGAGTTTTGATCAATTCCGACGAAATTAGAATTAAAAACACAAAATATTTTTGCGCGCTTCGCGCGCATTTCTTATTTAAACACATATTTTATTTAAACAATATGTTATTTCAACATATGTTATTTAAACACATTATTTAAACACATCCAAGTTATATAAACACATAATAGTCCCAAACTTGAGAAAGAAAATTTAAGGTATATCGTTTTACCTAAAAGAAGGGCCTCAATGTGTTTTGATGGTGAAAGAATAGGCCTATGATTGTAATAAATAAAACCACGATGAAAATGATTATATTTAGTTTCAAACACACGTGTGTGCCCTATATTAATAATAAATTAAGCCCTATGTCGTATTGTTTTCTATATGGGTGGGTGGGGGTGGTATCACACCAAGTCATAAATTACTAA
>NW_022715673.1:0-1647 GCF_011630105.1 Anneissia japonica
CCTTTGAACCCTGCATTATTTACATCTTGTGGCACCCTCACCCTGAGTTATTTTGACAAAATATGTTTTTTTTTTTATTACAACCATCACCACCACCTCCTAGGCCCTGTACCGCTACCATAGCCATCCATCAACCCGACGCACAACTATCATCACTACCACTGCAGGCACTAGCACTATCGTGATCGGCCTGGCCTAGGGCTAGAAACTACACTGTTTACCTCACTTTCACTTTCCAAATCACTTCCTGTAAAATCGTCATCATCAATATTTTCCTGGGAGTCATAAAGTATCAATCGTAAAGTATGTTGGCATTTAGTGTCAAATTATTCAATATAAATTTGTTTAAAAAAAAAAATCAACACATACGAGACTGTCAGAACGTCTTAGGAATAATGATGTCACAAAATTACATCATATTACTCATACTGGTCAGGTAATTACCCCGAATAACGTCACCTGACCCGCAAAGCCGGTACCGGCCTTTAGGGTTATTGCAGCATAAGCGTGCGGCCGTTTTTCCGGCCTTTCGGGTTCAAAGGGTTAACATGCTCGTGAACTAGATTGCCAACGAGATCAGTGTCTTAAACCTTTCCTCCAAAAGTTGGTTCGCTATAATACCATATTTATTCACATTAATTTTACTGAGATTGTTAATTTATTTTTAGATACCATATTGTGAAAAGTACTATAACAATTAGGCATATCTGTAAGGCTAGAAAAAGAGCATGACCACTAGACCAGCAGTTGAAGGCTGTTATCCCTCAGAGGATTCTCTTTATTTAGCCCTAATTTCACCTCCCACCCCGAGGCTACTGTTGGGCTAGTTTTGTAGTGTTTTTGTTTGCATTTTACCACATAGGTTTTTGTTGTTGTGAGACACACAAAACATACTTTCAACGTTTTAACTACTATCAGTAAATCTTCTGACAATGAGGCTGGTGTTAGTCGATAAGAATAAGGTGGTGGATATTGAATAGCGCCATCTACTGTTCAACTCTCTTTTGTACCTCACAATGACACTAATCTTGGTGTTTGCTTAAAAATATTTTAATTATGTTGTATTGTGTTGCTTCCGTATGTTTTTTTTTAACTATCTTGGTTTTTATTGGCTTCTGTTTATAATTTTTTTCTTGCTTATAATTGTGTTATGAAATCATTGATAATGCTTATAACATTTTAAATATAAACAATTAAAATATATAATATGGATAATTGGGTACAGTTAATTGTTTTTAGTGAAATAATAATAATAATAATAATAATTTTGGCTTATATAGCGCATTCTTTACTTTTATAGTAGAAAAGGCACGTACCAAGAAAATTCACAAAGTAGTCAATGTGAGGGCAGTATTGATGTTTTTAGTTGTCATCAGTATTAGCCTTAACAGACATTATGCATCTCAACAAAGAGATAGTATATTATATCAATTATATTGCAATCTAGTACAACTTAAACACATACAACAGAAATGTAACAAATTGTTACATACATATCTCCAGAGACATTCCTACCAATACTCATTGTATTCACACACATCTATCCATCCATAAAGTCCATGTAAAAGTATCATTAAAAATAAATGATTGACCAAATAGGTTAAGTTTAGGTTTTATTTATTTATTCACTTGCAACTTTAATACTAA
>NW_022715674.1:0-2416 GCF_011630105.1 Anneissia japonica
CTAGCTATATGAACTATGCAGGGATATTAGTGTGGCCAATATTTTTTGATGAGTTTGGGGTTAGGAGAAGTTTTATAGGGGTCTATTATTTTCATTAGTCTTGTGAAAGAATGCAATAATTGAAATGTGACTAAATCTCACTTCTTTCTCTACAGGAAATATTGTATGCAAGCAGTTAAACTGGGAGCAAGTTTATGCTTAACAGAACATGCATAAGGTAGGTTCACTGTTTACAGTATATAAATAGTTGAATATCAGAATAATTATGTATTATGCCCATTGTACAGTTATTTTAATCACTGTATTAAGTTTGTGAATACACATAATAGAGGATTGTGTAACCTATTGCACAATTCACAGAATAGTAAAAATTATAGGTAATCCAAAAAACCAAATAACCTTTACTGCTCCATCTAGAAACCTACAGTATTTTAGTTGAAAAATATCATTTCCCCTTGTCATACAATATGCATAAGACCATGATTAATGCACAAACTCCCAATGATTCTCATTGGTGATTGTATGAATTTTTTACGGCACCTAACAAATCACCAAATTGGTTTAAGTTTTGCCTATCATTAATACACAAGTTTAAAATTGTTAGGTTTTTGAGGGAAGAAATTATCTTTAATTTACTGTGACAATGTTTCTCCACAAGAAAGTCACTCACATTTTGTTAAAATGTATATAAAGCTGTAATACTTTTTTCTTTCTTTCAGCCTATAGTTTTGAATCCAAGATTTACCTTGTCAGATTGATTTAATGTTTGACCTCAACGGTAGACTGTTTAATTTAACTTCTATGCAGAGAGAATCAATATATATTTCAATAACAGGCTGTGAAGAGAAGTCTGAAAAATTACTCTGGAAATCTGTTCTGTTGGCCACCATAAACAATTATCTAATGATTATGTATGCAATTCATTATATACAATGTCCAGTCAGGAAAATCTAAGCAATGTTATATTGATGATCACGGATTAATAATTTGTCAAAAAGAAAGACTATAGGTCTAGTAAAAGGATATGTGTCATTCACTGAACATACAAAGTATTGTAGATTCATATTCCTTGAGGAAAGATAAGATTTTAATATTGGATGTAGTTACAACTTGTTATTTTAGAAATTTAAAAAATTCAGAATTATAATTTTTTGTGAATTATGATGAGAGGCATTGGCTCTTGAGAGTAAAAATTTGCTTATAAGCTGCCACTTTTTTGGTATTTGAATTTTATGTATAATACTGCATTGTACATTTGGACAAAAAACTAAGTATTATAAATATTTAATCCTACATGTCATTGTTAATTTAAAACAGCATTCTCCATGTTCATTAAATATAAGAAATTATGGTTTTCTTCAATGGAATAATCATCTCTTATCGTCATCATTAAGGCTATTTCAACAACTTTTCTGACTCTCAGTATGTACCATTGACTAATTTCTGTAACATGTTTAAGATTAAATCCTCAATGTTTGATGCTTAATTTAAGGAACCATTGGGGGGAAAAGGTGTTTCAACTATATGAATACAATTACTTAATTTCAACAAATATTGTTGGGCCCATGTCCTTTGGTTATAATTTCTATTTTTTTTTAAAATTATTGTATATATAGTGAAATTATATTTATTCCACGATCGACTGTATCCATAGAAATTATGTGTAAGGGTTTGAAATTTATTTTATTAACCTTCTTTATAATATTTTTACTTTCATTTTTTGACATTCATGTGTATATATATGTTACTATGCGCATATGATTATGACTATAAAATTAATTATTTAATTTCATCAAATAATTTTGGGTCAAATTCCTTTAGTTATAATTTTTACTGTAAAAAAATTATATTTAACTAAAAACTAATGAATATAGTGAAATTATTTTTATTCCACGTTCGACTGTATTCATAGAAATTATGTGTGTAAGGGTTTCAAATATATTTATAGAAACCTTCTTTATAACATTTTTACTTTAATTATTTGACATTCACCTGTATGATACTATGCACATATAATTGTGACTTTAAAGTTAATAAATTTGAATCAAAGGTCTAGATAAATTGATTATCATTTTATAATTAGAGTTAAAGTATCTACATACATGCATATATATACATATCTGTTTTAAATAAATTGATGCAAAGCAACCACCTCGTCTGTTTTTTTTTTATTGAATATACATTATATATATATAATGAATATACAATATATATATATATGATATTAAAGGAAGTTAGCCGTTAACACTGTTGAATAAATATAATATAAAGGACATGATGGAACAATCAATAAATACAGTCCTATGAAAAATCATTGTGTAATAAAATGCCTCCCACGGGATTCGAACCTGCGACCTCTCGCTGACAAGGCGAGCGTCATAACCACTAGACCACGAAGGCTTCGTGGTTGAACAGG
>NW_022715674.1:2453-3166 GCF_011630105.1 Anneissia japonica
AATATAACATTGCTTAGATTTTCCTGACTGGACATTGTATATAATGAATTGCATACATAATCATTAGTTAATTGTTTGTGGTGGCCAACAGAACAGATTTCCAGAGTAATTTTTTAGACTTCTCTTCACAGCCTGTTATTGAAATGTACATTGATTCTCTCTGCACAAAAGTGAAATTAAACCTGTCTCTTATACACATCTAGATGTGTATAAGATACAGGTGATAAGGGAGCGGCGCAATGAATGACCAAATTGTGGAATATGACGAAGCATTATATAGTTAAGAGGTTAGCTAATGATGACACATCTTGCACATAATATATTCTATACAATAATCGGAAAACATTGAAACATCTAGCTATAAATACCGCATTAAAAATTATCAGCATGTAAATAATAATAATGGCATCTTGTTAGGCGCACGTATCCATCCCAGAGAGCTGTGCTCGCGGCACCATTTCCACTTGCAAAGAGCAGCAGCCGTGTTGGTTAAATGTAACCAAAAGAGGAATCTAACGAAGACAAGAAAACACAAACTTCACAAAAATTCTACCTGGACCTGGACGTTTTATTTTATGGTGAACTGCATACCACCAATGAAGATAACTTTTTTGAAATTCACTGAGTGGCAGTTTACTTAACCATTTACAATATATTTTTTATACATGTATGTCTGCGGTTAAGATATATTTTATCATTTAAAACTAGTCTAT
>NW_022715674.1:3224-4673 GCF_011630105.1 Anneissia japonica
GTTAATGTGCCATTGACATGTACATTCATGAATGAAGCTACTACACGGCCTAAAATATTGGCCGATTAGATCACAAAAACAAATTTTTACATTTATGCTACATCTTTTTGTCGTCGTTAGGCATTTTAACATATTTTTATATCAAATTTAAAAAATTAATCATGGATCAAGTAATTAAAATTGCTATTATTAATCGAAATTCCGTCGTTCTACGTTGCCTAGAACCGGTTAAATTTAATTTTTAAATTAAAAATTTGATTAAATTTGGCGACAGAGGGCGGGCTTTTATACTATTTAACAGGCCACCATTTTGTTTTTACTAGTCAGATTTGTATTTTTTTCAAATTTTTTCCAAATCTTGATAATATATTCTTATTTATTATGTCAGTTTTTGTACGATCGAGCCATCCGTTGTCGAAATAGGTGTTTTGATTATTACGAAAACGAAAATGGTTGGTTCTACATTAAGATTTTAAAATTAAGCAACAAAACATGTTTCGTAAACGGATAGCTTGATCGTAACAATTTTTTTTTTATATAATTTAAGAAATAATATTTAGAATCGGAAAATGTTAAAAAAAAACAAAATGGTGGCCTGTTAAATAGTATAAAAAGCCCGCCCTCTATCGCCAAATTTGATCAAAAATTTAATTTAAAAATTAAATTTTACCATTTCTAGGCAACGTTGAACGACGGAATTTCGATTACTAATAGCAATTTTAATTACTTGATCCATGATAAATTTTGAATTTGATATAAAAATATGTTAAAATGCCTAACGATGACAAAAAGATGTAGCATAAATGTAAAAATTTGTTTTTGTGACCTAATCGGTCAATATTTTAGGCCGTGTAGTAGCTTCATTCATGAATGTGCATGTCAGTGCCAATGGCACATTAACAGTGTATTTAGTATATGTCCTAAAAGAATAACTAGCTTTTTGCCAACATAGAATAGACTAGTTTTAAATGATAAAATATATCTTAACCGCAGACATACATGTATAAAAAAAATTGTAAATGGTCATGTAAACTGCCACTCAGTGAATTCCAAAAAAGTATGAAGTTCACCAAAAAATAAAATGTCCAGGGCCAAGTAGAGTTTTCGTGAAGTTTGAAGTGTTTTCTTGTCTTCGTTAGATTCCTCTTCTGGTTACATTTAACCAAAAAGGCTGTTACTCTTTGCAAGTGGAAATGGTGACGCGAGCACAGCTCTCTGGGATGGATAGGTGCACCTTACAAGATGTCATTATTATTATTTACTTGCTAATAATTTTTCAAGCGGTATTTATAGCTAAATGTTTCAATGTTTTCCGATTTGTGTATAAAATATATTATGTGTAAGATGTGTCATCATTAGCTAATCCTCTTAACTATATAATGCTTCGTCATACTCCACAATTTGGCCATTGATTGCGCTCCCTTATCACTGTTTATCTGTGCATATCCA
>NW_022715674.1:6995-12457 GCF_011630105.1 Anneissia japonica
AGACTATGCCTAGGTTAGAGACCTAGGCCTATGTCTACATAGATAGGGCTCTATAGTACTAGTAGGCCTTAAGCCTAATATAGGAGGCTAGTAGTAGAAATAGTGAATTCAAATAGGCCTGCACTGAGGTAATAGAACACTAGGGCGGTACTATTAGGGGGACCCACTATGACACTCAAAGTAGGGAGCCTCTTGGCGATTCTAAATACCTAGGCCCTTCACCCCTAAGCGAGAGGCCCGGCTTTTTCCCACACATGATCTAGCCGAAAGTTGTTCATCTAGGCCTAAACTAGGTTATGCCGAGGGCCTTGGTCTAGGCCTAGGTTGACTGAACTTAAATGTTTTTTAAAGCATTAGAGTTAATATAAGTCCAAACTTTTAGAGAAAGACATGATATACATACCTGTATACGTACTATTTTGAATCCAAAAAACCCTGTAAATGCGTGTGTTTACAGTCATAATTCGGATGAATTCAAAAATGGCGTATTTAGAAATTGGTTTAAAAATCTACGCTGGTTCCCGGCGTTTAAGGCTGTTCCAGTATAGTAATTAAACTGTTGTAATCTGGTTGTATATACAATATACAGGACGGCATAAGCCAGATTAGGATTATACAACCCTCCTATATTGTATTTTACAAGGACAGTCACCAGTCCTACATATATGAATATGATGACAGTAGAATAATGGGGTGGTAAAACGAAGATAGTAAAATTTCGTAGAGGGGGGCGTCTCGGAGCCCGAGACAGTGTTTTCTGTGGCTGTTCAAACATCGAGTTTGTTTCTGAATTTATTTATATTGGTGTTATGTTTAAAACTAAGGGAGGTTATAAAGGACACCTAGATTACCTAAAAAAGAAAGGAATGTCCGCCTGTGCGAAGATTGCAGTTAATATGCCCCTTGAAAACATGTCTCTGACCTCACTTGAGAGACTTTTTTTCACTGTAGTTTTGCCGTCCGCAACTTATGGCCTGAAAGCTTTTGTTGCACAAATGACCAGTGCTGGCTTTGATTACATAACTCTTGTGCAGTGCCGTCTACTAAAACACTGGTGGGGTGTTTCAAAATTTAGTTCCAACTCTCATCTCCTTGATGAATATGGTTGGGTGGGTGCTGGAGATATTCTCCAAAATTACTTTAGATTAAATACTCCTTTACCATCGCTGATTCGTGATGGCATTCAGACCCCTCCAAATGTGATCCTTTTGCGTGGGTCAATGAGGAAAACGATGGGGCGGTGGATAGGGACGGCTTATACTTACCATAACCTTTGGTGTAGCATAGCTAATTGTTACCACCTTATTAATGCTTGCTCATGTAAGCTGTGCGGAATTCCGTAAACCTCACCAGGCAGCATTTACTGGTGTGTCCTTGGGTGACGGTGGATGTTGGGGTACACAAAAACTTAAGGATGGTTGAACGCCTACTTTACCAAATTAGGTAAATAAATAAGTAAATTAGGTGTAATAATAAAATAAACGATTATACAAAAAAAAAGATTAAATTCCGTTGCATGTTCCCTTGTTCTTCCATACTTGTCATACTGCAATATTGTATGGTGTAAAACATTTCCATCTAATCTATATAAACTTCAAACACTCCAAAAGAAAATCATACGAATAATCTCTGGCGTCACACCAAGAACTAGTACTGATCCCCTATTTCATTCTCTAAAACTAAAAAAAAAAAACTAAACTATTGAAAATTATTTAATCAATAATAATATTGATTAAATAATTTTCCATATGTTAATTGATATTTAATCTTTAACAGTAACTTTATTTTTTTTCTTTATAATTCCAATTATGTATGTATTTTTATAATAATTTTTCATCTATATTTTGAAATGCTCTATTATCATTATTATTATTATCCTTTAAAATGTTTGTCTTTTTTTTTCGTTAATGTGTTGTAAACTGTCTTGGGCACATCCATCACAAGCTCTGCTTTTTGGAATTGTGCCCCCTTCAATACTTATGTTTATTTGTTACATTTAAATGAATATTGTAATTCACGTTTTGAAGGAAATAAATGTTAATTTTGAATTTAAATTGAATTTGAATTTAGAAAATGTTACAATTAAAGAAAATTATTATATTTGTGGGCGAAGATGTCATATTGTTATCACATATTTGTGGGCAATCATTATTATTGGCGCTGTTTGTTACATTTGTGGATGCTGGTTGTTACATTTAAGGGTATTATTACATTTGTGGGCCGTGTGTTGTTACATTCGTGGTTGTTGTTATAAATTTGTGGGAGTTTTCAAATTTGTGGGTTCAACACACTCCCTGCTTACCTGTTAATTAAAATTTTGTTTTTATTAAGGGTAGTTCCAAGCATTGCGGAATGATATTTTTAAAGCATTTTGAAGTTTTAAATGCAAATAAAATGTATTTCTATTGTATAACTATTTCTAACAACCAAATGGTACCATACCATGGTACCATTTAGTCTTGATTATCATAATGTTGTAATTTTTAAAAATTAAATATTTTACACAGAGTTATTGACGCCAAATGGACATACCGTTTTTAGTAATTATAATTGTTTAAAACCCGGTGAATTCTTAGTAGGGATTATGTTTTTAAAGCATTTGTGTGATTCTGTAATGTCTTATCTATATACACTTAGCAAGATATGACATAAATTGTAAATCATGTGACCATTACGGAATGACAGTTTATACAAGTGGCAATTTGAGCATTTGTAACCATCAATTTTATTCTAAATGATTAAATAATTAAGAATAAGGTAATAACAAAATAATAATTAAGTAATTCAGTTATTAAGCAAATCAAGCTTGAGATAAATGCCCAGGAAAAATGGTATGCGATGATACATTTTAAAGCAAAAATATACCCATGGCCAAAGAAGTATTTTAGTGTCCATGTGTCAATACACTTAGTAACTAGGGGAACTATGGTTGACCAGACCAATTTTTCTAAAAATCCTCAGCACCCACCACGGGTGTAAGCCCACCCATAGGCTTCGCTCGTTACCCTCTAGTGTGTGAACGTCTCGATTAGTTTCGATTAAAATAAACCAATAACAGAAATAATTTGTAAGTTGCAAAATTAAAAATTAACATGATTTGCAATATTCATAGGTCTACAATATACCATAACATATTTTGGACAGGAGCAGCTAGAGCAAAGTTTTACTGTACCTCATTGAGAACCCGAAAACTACTTTGTTTGTTACCCACTGTGCCTGGAAGCCGAGTGTGCTTCAAAATCGACTTTTTGAAATTTGCCTTTTTGGAGTTCCATATAACACCGCAGAAATTAATGTTGAATGTTGCTCTTTTGCCGTTCCATATAAAACCACAAACATTAAAGAATGACACATATATTAAGTCATTTAATCCAGGCTGAACATTTTAGCTAGTCCCGATCGAGCGCGAAGAACATCGAGAAAGAACCACGTTTAAGAAACTAAGAAACACGTGATCCACTTACGAAGTATGCTATGACGCAAGAAGTAAACAACGAATAAGGCATTTAATCATTACGAATAAAAAGACAAAACAAACATTTTTAATGTTTTATTCAAACACGTTTTCCCACGTCGTTACTAACAAAACAACATTTGCAGTTAATTGGGAAGAAATAACATGCTGTGCATGTGTTTATGAGACGGAGAGAGCATAGAATAAACAGTCTCGCTCGTACGCTGTTGTCATTACGTGAGCAGAGTGAAAAGAAAACAAAAAGGCTTATTTCGATTCGATCGTGTGTTGTTCAGCAATGATTGTTTAAAGAGTAGAAACGCCTTTGTTTTTACAAAAATGTGACGTCAATGTATTTTAACATGACTATAAACACTTAAACGTTTGGGAAGATTTCATTTCAGTACACCGTGGATTCATGTCACGTAACAGTACATTCATAAATTTAACTTGCCAAAAAAATAAATCAGTGCCGTGGGGAGGTTGGGACGCAAATTTCGATTGCAGTTGAACTCACATTAACGTACACTTAACCAGAATCGATAAATTTACGTGACCGATAGGCTAACGCAAATTTACTAAAGTACCCAAACAAAGGCCGCCTTCGGCGGACTTTCGCAAGGCTGGAATGTATTGGGGCGGGTCCAGATTATTTGCAGGCGGCTCCAGGATATTTTCAGTTTTAATGAAAGAAGGAATGAAATAAGTTTAAATGACTTGGGGAACTGTCTTTTGTCTTGTCATCCTCCCACATTTTGAGCGATTTAAAAGCCAAAAAATAATATTAGCCTGAACATTATCCTCATGAATTACCCTTCCCCACCCCTACAGAATAAACCAGAACCCTGCGAATGTGTACGTTCCTTTGTGCGCAAAAACTAAACACAAGTTTGGGAACTGCGATAATTAATAATCACCAAATTTATTCATTGCATTTTGCCAAATTTGAAACTAATTGGACTTGCCAATTTTTAGTTATCGTGGTATGGTAACAAGCAGCGGCTTTTTTCCCTTTTGAAATAGAGTAAAGCAACACTTAATGAGCAAGTAGGCCTACTTGCTTATTAAGTGTTGCTTAATGAGCAAGTACGCCTACAAGAAACTAGATCTCGAAATGATGCATTGCATTGTTTAGCGTCACATCTCCAAAAAAAAAAAATCAGGGGGGTGTTAATTTTACTTTTCCGCATATTGTTACAAATGCTAATGTAGAAAACAACAGCTAATGTAGTAACAACCGTTAATGTAGCACACTCCACAGCTTAGGCCCTATATAATAAAACTCCCCGCTAATGTAGAAACAACAACAGCTGATGTAGTAAAAAGAAAATCAACCCCAACTAACGTAGAACGCTCAACAGCTAATGTAGAATATAGTATAAAATCTTATATAAAGGAACATATAATCGAGGTTACCAGCTTTGATCTATCACGTCTTCAAATTATTAAAAAGTCTGCATTTCGTCGAAAAATCACGTAACATCGTTTGACTTCTGTTTGATGCCTGTTTGTTGTTTGCCATTGCACAGTATAGTCCTTAATGAATATTGTTCCATAAATATATTATGAGATAAGTTACCGTATCTCCGACGAGAATCGAACCTGTAACCTCTTGATGTCAAGGCGAACGCCTATCAACTAAACCACCACCATTTTATCATATGTATTTTATATGGCTATATATTTAATATTTTGCTCTGACGAAGGACTATTTTGAAGGGGAGGCATTTCTCTCTGACTGTCGCTTTATATATACAAAGATATATGAGACAGATCGACAGACCAACCGACTGATGGAATGACCGACTGACCGACATTATTAATAAACTGCCTGCTAAATTGAAACCAAGAAGTATAATGCCGGGCACTCACTGCGTCGTACGACGGTCGTATGACGAATCTAGCTTCGCTCCCTGTGAGCGATAGACTAAGTGGCGTCCCCCAGTCGCCAAACCAGTCGCCGCCCCCTCCCCCCCCTAAAAAAAAATCACGGTCAAGTAGTTAAAAC
>NW_022715674.1:12471-23818 GCF_011630105.1 Anneissia japonica
ACCCGACAATATTGACATAGGCGGCATTTAAGTGCCCTCACAGGTTTACGCGCCATTAGGAAATGTGTCAGGCAACCTGATTTTAGTTCCTCCCATGTTTTTCAGCCAATGGTATTGTAATATTTTAATATTCTACATTAGCTGGCGATAGTAGTTACATTTATTGTGAGGCAATTTTCGTTACTATATTAGCTGTTGAGCGTTCTACATAAGCTGGAGTTGATTTTCTTTTAACTACCAAAGCTGTTGGTGTTTCTACATTAGGGGAGAGTTTTACATAAGCTGTGAAGTGTGCTACATTAACGGTTGTTACTACATTACCCGTCGTTTTCTACTTTAGCGGTTGTAACACATAACAATATTCTTTTTGCATGCATACTAATAAAACTTGTTTTAACTAAAATATGACAAGAAGTCTTTAAATGAATCACTTAATCACAAATTTAACATAGATGAAAAAAATTATTAACAAAAAAAGTAAAATACACTACAAAATAAACTTGGTTTAGGCCTAATGTATACTTGTCAATGATTGTAGATTGTAAAGTTAAGAGACCTGCTTCTTAACGGCAAAACGATAGTGTAAGTAGGCCTAGACTATGTAGTCATGGTACAGTAGGCCTATTCTTTTTTTTTTTTTGGGGGGGGGGATTGTTTAGAGAGGAAACAAATTTCAATTTATTTTAAACCACATGTCCTAGTGTAGAATAGTCTTCCCTTTCCACAGTCTGTATATAATTGTTAAGTCAATACGCATATTTATCATATAATTATCAGAATAGGATATTTAGTAATCAGTCAATGAATCGAATTGACTGAGAACATACAATAAATACAAAGTGTCCTATAGGCCTACATCGCGGGCGAATTAGTTCGGGGAAGCCTAAACGATCCTGCATAGACCTAAGCCTACACCAATTGCCGCCGAGCACGGACATCGTCGTGTAGACCTAGGCTAGCCTAGGACTTTTAGGCCTGGATTTGCCTGTTTGAAAACGCTTCAAAACGTCAGATAGAAACATTTTGTTCAATATGCACTTTCATACGGGAAGACTCCCGTCCATATCTATATCGTCCTATCTCTTATTAAATTCTGTGTAGACCTTTGCTACCGATTTGAAGCAGTTGGCGCCAAAGGGGGGGGGGGACTGGCCCCCCCCCATAGCATAATAATAATAATAATAATAATAATAATAAAAAGGGGGCGTGGTCATTTAATAAAGGGTGTGAACAATTTCGGGCTGTTTGACCCGGATAGAAATTTTGGCACACATCCCATGTTATTCCTGGGTTCATATTAGTCTATTACAGTTGAGAAATTCTCTCCTAAATGAAGTGCATACAAATAGTCAGGTCCTAGACTAAGTAATTCAATGCTAGGGGATTCCACTAGCACCTCCCCCCGTCGGGGCCTTTAGCCCCTCCGTCGGGCAGGTCCTGGCGCCATCACTGATTTGATGTAGCAAAACAGCATTTTGCCGACTGTCCCATATGCTTTTGCCTATGGCAATATAACGTTAGTGGCGCGCTTTATGATTGAGAAAATAAACCCCGAAAATTATCGTTTTTTCGGTCCATTTGCGAGTCCAATTACACGTTTTTTTGGCATATGGAAAATATATATATAGTTTTTTACTTTATTATTGACAAATTAACCATATAAGTCAGCCTACTAACTAGGAAAGGCCCATTGCGTTCTCCCTGATGATGGGACCTCGCAGCCTGCCTGGGCCTAGCTATGAGAAGTTGGCTAGCGTCGCGAAAGAAAGAACTGCCGACTTGTATGGGTTTTTGTCCTAATTTCGTAGGCTATTACATTTAATTCATACTCATATTTGAATAGCACATACGATTGAGAATACATAGTGATTTGAAAAACTTGTAATTAGTTTGAACATGGAGGCATAGGCCTAGTGTTCTATGTAATGCCTACTACTGACGTTATCGCGATGAAAACAAAATGTGGCAAACTTTTTCTGACGCATGCGCAAATCAAAACTTTTCCTTAAAAAAAGACTGGTGGCAGGGGATGTTTTATCGCGTACAGCTTACATTTTTTACTTAACCGAAAAAACAAACTTTTCTTGCATAACTACATGTCCACCAGCAACTATGTGGCACACTGTATACCCGCCGCGAAGCACAGTTTAGGAGCCTATTTGTTTACACTTGAATACACTTTTTTTCCAACAAAAAAGCACTCTACAGAGGCAGATCCAGAGATGTCCAAAAAGGAGAGGGGCAAAAGTTAAGCCGATCGAGATAATTTTATTTTCTAGACGCCAAACCTCTGAGGCGTTTCGGGCGATCATTTTTTTCCCTTTTTTTCCCCCTTTTTTCTTACCTTCCAAAAGGGGGAGGCGCTCCCCAAAACCCGCCCCTGCTGTGGGAGGACGGACGTCGTTTACCATAGCATCATATGTATCCGCCCAGAAATAATCATTCTGTGAAGCCCAGTCAGGGCGTATATCGGTGGGGGACACAGGGGGACACGTTCCCCCACTTTTCACTAATCGTCTATAATTAAAACCCCAGTCTTTCCAAAGCGAGTGGAAAAAACAATTACGCATGACTGTCATGAATTTTGTCTGTTCACTTGTGCTCTTTTTCACGTGAGGTGAATATTTCTGTAAAAATGCAGTTGTTTGTCCATTTCGTAACC
Organism: Anneissia japonica; assembly: GCF_011630105.1. Classification (NCBI taxonomy): domain Eukaryota; kingdom Metazoa; phylum Echinodermata; class Crinoidea; order Comatulida; family Comatulidae; genus Anneissia; species Anneissia japonica. The sequence goes on from NW_022715674.1 coordinate 15,134, forward strand.
ATCTCAGTAACCACCGTTGTTAACATTGGAAACATGTAAACCTATTAGGCCAATATTTTTACGAACTCAAAAGTGTACAATTTCTACTATAAACGATCTGTTCCTTTTGTATTTATGACCCGTATATACTAGTGTTTGATATCATCTGTACTCATAGATTCCTGTTTTCAAAATTAAAAAAAAAAATATAGTTAGTCAATTGAATTTTATATAGCCGTTATTAAACAACAATTATACAGTCTTTGACACGGACAGGTCCATCTACTGTATATCGATGTGTTTAGATAGTAATTCCACAAGCTTAAAAACTCTAACGTTACGTTGACGTTACGTTATTTTTATGAATGTTAGTTTGCACGAAATATGTAAGCAGGGATAATTATGATTACAAGGAAAATTTGAAACACTTTTTATGATGAGTATTTCAGTGGCAGATTGAAGGAGTCCAGCTGGCCTACCCTCCCTAATTTTTTTTTTAAAGTAGAGAAAAGAGAAAATTATATGAAAATTTAGTCTGAGAGTGTCATTTCCGGCCGACTAGAGATGCCATAATCATAAAATGTGTTATTTATCATGGTTGGGGATGAGGTGGTCTACACTCTCCACCAATAAAAGTCCCTCCCTGGGTCCCTCTATTTTAATTTTCTGGATCCGCCGCTGTATTTGAAAATTTAGTGTGGAAATAAATGTAAATGTATTCCTTAAATTCAATTACGACTTATTCAAGATACGACTTATAAAGGACTATAGGCGCCAGAGCTTAAGGGGGCTTCACCCCCTGGACCCCCACCGGGGACCTAGGCCACCACTCGCTCCAACCAAGGCTTTCTTATTTTGCACTTCGTTCCCCCACTTCCAACCACGGATCGTCGCCCTTGATTGCCATAACAGAATTGTAAAGCATAATACTGAATACTGCATCGCTTTTAACTGTAATTTCAAAACGACATTTGCAAATCAAATTCATTAAGCCTATTTCTAAAATTACGAACGAGAGCCAATAATATTTTTTAATACTACCGTGCCTACTGGTAAATAAAAACAAATAGATTATATAATACATGCTAAAATGTTGTGATTAATGTAGTCTGTAGACATTCCTTAATCGTCACATATTCACTTATTTTATGATTAACATAGTCAGTTTATAATAATCTTATTTCATTATATTTAGTAACATACACGCGTTTGTATCAGCCGCACTCACTGCAGAAGTGGTACGTTCCACTTACCTACCACATGAATAAATTGCTGCTACTTTCACCGTACTATACGATAGTAATTTGAATAATGAATTCTCACATGTGTTGCTTTTGTAGCGTGACAAGCCCTCGTCCAATATTTTGTAGACTGTGTTATTGTAGAATTGTTTTTTTTTTTAATGAAATCGGCACATTAAGCCCTTACTCAATTTTTGAAAATAGATGACTGCGCATGCGTTATTTATTTCACGTAAATATATCGTTTATCGATTTGTATACGGTGACGTAAATATATCCACTTCCATAAAATTAATTCAATATGGCTATTGTTTACTAGAGTAGAGTATCAAATTGTAATATATACTATAGTACTGCATGTCAAAATAATCTTATGTCGTCTGTACTTCTTACTGTAATAATCAAATATCATCACTTCTATGAATCCCCAATATTAACATTATGTCCTGCTACCATTAAGACAAGCTAAATAGCACATTTAGCTTCGAAATTAATAGACTTAGCCTATAGTTATGAATTATGTAGAGTGTGAACACTCACAATATACTGTACAGTAAATAATACAATAAACAATGAGCTGTTTCTCTATATATAAGGCTACACAGTCTGATGTCAGATCTTCAAAATCCGTAATATACAACTGAATCGGTAATAACTTCTCCTAACTGTTGATTGATAGCTTCAAAACAAATCTTAAATAAAAATTACCAATTTTGTGTCAACGATGACAACAAATTATTTTGCAAATTAAAGTTGCAAATGGCTGGCAATTATCAGTTCTTGCCCATCCATTGAGCTTGGTTATATGTCTCATTAAATAGCAGACTTCTGCATTTGGAAATTCAATATGGCCGCAAACATGGCGTCGATAAAATTCCCAATCAAAAAAGGCATTCTACATGTCTTGCGGTTTCCAAAAAATACAAAAATCTTGCTTTGAACATGGAAATCTCAAGGAATGACATTATTCCCATTGCGCTAAATAAAGTAAATACAATTTATAAATGTGGGTGTGATTTACGAAATACGAAATACGAAGAACTTTATTGCAATCTCTCATTCAAAATTGAAGTTTAACAAAAGGGGAGAAAAAACATTACAAAACAACATCACAAACCCACTAAACACATAAAAAATAGAATAAATCTACAATAAGGCATTACAATTAATTAGGCAACATTAAGTTAAAATTTCAAGTAGAAAAATAAATAATTCGCTAATTAATTAAAATTTAAATGACATTTTATTTACAATTAAGTTAAAAAATTATTGCAACAGGGAATCTATAAGAAAATATTCGTGCTAAATGCGAGACTCTTGCAGGTACCTATAGTTTCCATTAAACCCGAAAATGACTCAGAATTGCAGATATTTTATTATATCAAGGCAGGGTGTTGTTAGGCCCTTATCCCAAGCAAGCACAGATTAATAAAATAATCAATGGCCAGTGTCCAAAATAAGACTCGCACACAGAATATTTAGGTGGATTGACTATAAGGTCAAATAAAAATGTTATTGTGTTGGCCATGCCTGACCAACCCAAAATGTTCGAAATTGAAGGTCGTCATTTCATTTTTAAATTTTTTTTTTTACTACAACGAAAAATATTTGTTTAATCAGCTAAAAAGGCTAAAAGACAGACAGAGAATTCATTTACACGCGTACAACTTGATGAGGGTTGATAGGGTTTATTTACCAAAATGATACGGTTTGAACTAAAAATAAGATTATAAAATTCATATAGAAACTCAGAGTAATACTAATAGTTAAAATGTAATATCGTAAATTAGTGGAATGAGGTTTTGTTAAAATTGATATTATAATAAATAGTACAGTAGTTAAAACAATAGAAGCTGAATTCGCTTGAGTTGATTGTAAAGTGCCTAGATTAAGAAGAACGCAAAGCCAAACCCTACCATAGAGGCAAGACAAGACAATAAGGCTCTCTGATTGGTCGGTACTAATTAGTGTGCCAGGCCTTGTAATTACTTTACCATACTGAGCAGGCCCTACTGGTAGTGGACAGGGCTAGTGAAGGGTATGAAGGTCACTCTATACTAACAACTTGGGTAGAGGATTAAATTCCTTAGTTTAAACCTTACATACCGGCCCTTTAAATGCGTTAATTAAACATTTACCAAACAATAATAGGTTAAGCCGACTGTTGACTATTAATTCTACTTCAAACATGAGTGTGCAAATTCCTTCATCGTCGAGATTTTGTTCCTTCACCTAAGCCTTCATAACTTTTCTCACTGTACGGATACACCTTTCCCCTCCATGATTTGAACCGGCTGGAGGGTTGAATCTCCATTTGATGTGACGTTGTAATAGGTAATCGTGCATATGGTCATGATTTCATGCATCGATCGCTGCTCGTAGTTCCTTCTCTCCTTTTACAAAGTTGCCATTGTCAGATATAATTCTTTCAGGTGTCCCTCTCCTGAGTGCATTTATGAAAGGATTAGGATAATTTGATGTTTGCTGTCGTCATTGACAGGAGCCTTTTGGGGTCTTCCACCTACTCCCAATAAGCCGTCCTTCATAATTGGGTCTAGCTTGAAGATTGGATTTATTCGGTGTAAACACCAAGGATAGCCCACGAAAGTCTAGAAGAAGACTTATTTCCAGTGGGGTCCTTCTGGTGGTGATTGGGCAGTACACCGGGAGACATTCCCCTACTCTTTTCCGAAGAGTGTACTGCGTTCTTTAACGTGCACACGGGCCATAAATGCACACGGGACCAACGGCTTAAACGTCTCATCCGAAAGACGGTGCGCTATTATAACTTATATTTCAGCCCTCTAGCTGAAACACAAGGAGAGGCAGCGATGGGAATTGAACCACGAATTGCGGTGGCTTGTAGTATCATAGGATCTGCAAGCCTTCAAGCAGGTTAAGTTTAGACAACCAATTGTTCCACCTGGATAAAATTTCGCATGAAATATCATCGTCCCACCCTACTCCCTGACGGCACAGGTCTTGTAGAATGAGTTTGGCTGGAAGGATACATGGAGATGCAAATCCCATTGGGTCATACACTGAGCTGACCACGGAGAGTATGTAAGTGGTCTTGTTTTAGGGGATATGTTAAATCCCAGGTAATCGTCCCCAACCTGCTATTGAACGCCAAGTGCCCTCTCTGGAACGTAATCTCCCAACTTCATCATGCTTGGAGCCCTCTCTGATTCAGGTAGTTTTTTCAGAACGTTTTGCAAAATAGAGACCCTTTTCGTTAATCGGAATCCTCCATTCTTCAGAAGACTTCTGAGTTGTTCCAAAATGTGTATGGCTTGCTCTTTGGTTGCTACGGACTTCAAACAATCATCAACGTAAAAATGTTTACATACCGTACGTCATCGTATCTCCCTTTGTTATCATCCGCTCTCTTTCGCAGGGCGAAGTTTGCACAAGTTGGTGACGATACACCTCCGAAAAGATGAATCAGCATTTGATACTCTTCTGGACCATTAGTAAAACATGGCCTCTACATCGGCCATAAACACAATGTTTTCGAGCTTAAACCGCATCATTACTCCAATCAGGGTGTTGGTCAGGTCCGGCCTCTGTAGCAGCGTATTCAGGGAACAGCTTCCATACTTTGCTGAGCAGTTAAAGACTACACGAATTATACCTGGCTTTTGGGGATGAAGCACAGGATGAGGTAAATACCAACCTCCTTCGTTGACCTCGTTTGGTTGTCAAAGTTTACGTCCTTGTCCCTTGGTGACTAGAGTTTCTATGAAATCGGTGTATTTATGATGCGCGTTTTGATCTCGTTGGAATTTTCTTTGAAGTGATTCTAGTCGTCGTCTTGCAATGCGATGTGATAATGGCTGTATACAAGTTGAGCACTCTCTTCTAATATAGTAAGTGCTTTTCAATCATTTACAGACATCTCAATTTTCATTTTGGTGACATCACTAAATTCTACATGACTGAATTGTCGGAATTACTCTTCAAGTGGAGGATGTTCGAGGTTGATGCAGTTGGCAATGGTATCACCTTTTGAATGGACCTTGATTGGACCATTTACAACCCATCCCATTCTAGTCCTAGTTGCATACGGCCCTTTCCCTTCACAAGTTCTCACCTCTAAAGGCTGCAATAATTGTGGTACATCGCTACCAATCAATAAACCGATGCCTGCATCTAGTTGTCTCAGGTTGATGCCTTCCAGGTGATGCCAGCATTTAACATCCTCTTGATTTGCTATATTTCGTTTTGACATAGGTGGTGATGGCCTGGAATAGACCCTTGGCAGATTGGTATAGTTGTTCCCATCTAGGTCGAACAATTCTAGCGCAGGTACCTTGCAGTTGATAGGTGAATTTGCTCCATTCATTGTTGTCAAGAAAAGGTTGGAATCCGAAGACTTGGCTCCAAGTTGACATAGCAATGCCTCTGATTAGAGCCACTATCAAGAAATGCGTAGGTGTTAATAAATGTATCGCCTCATTTCGCTTTCACCTTGACGGGGACTGCAGCTAAACTTACTCCTAGTCCCTTACATTCTGCAGCTATGTTACCATTTGATTCTCCTGAACTTTCGGCTCGGCTTTAGGTGTATCATTCGTCGTCATCGGTTGAGTTGAGTCCGACTTAGGTGGGTGGAGGAAGGTAGAGTGTTTGTCTGTGCATATCTCACAGAAACTTCCCTTAGGGCAAGCAGATGCGTAATGTCCGACCGACAAATTTTAATCTAACCATTACAGGGTTTTTTTTCGGACTGGACAGCCAATGGGAACCTGCGCACAAATAGCACTTCCGTTGAACTGCTTGTCCCTCTACAGCATAGTTGATACTCTTGGTTGGTACCCTAGATTGGTCGACTGGTTTCACATTTTTGTTTTGGTTTTCAATCACTCCGAAAACTGGATAAGTAGTTGCTCTGGCCTTATCTGTAACAAAGTCAGAAATGTCTTGGATGTTGACATCACGAGTTTCCATTTGAATAATCTGATCTACTTTATCTCGACATGATGAGCGTACACGATATAGAAGCTCGTTGATGATCTTCCTGGGGCTTCAAGTTTCTGTAAGCATCGAAGCTCTTGAAGTGTATTGACCCAGCTCATAAGATTAATAAAGAGCTTTCTCTAGTCTTCTCCATCTTCTGCTTTTATGGCTAGACAATTGACTAATCATTTTACATGTGCTGTTGCGATTGCGATGTTTTCCCATCGTTCTTCTAACAAAGACATGGCTTTGTTATAACCGCCTTGTATTATCAGGCCTCATGAGTTCCTGGACATCACCCTTTGTGTATTGGACCAGGTAGTGAAGTTTAGTACTGTCATTTTCTACTACAAGGTGTTTAAAGGCATGAATAAATTCACAGTACTCTGCAGGATCACCACAGTCCGGCTTGAGTGCATGATTTTGCAGACTTCGTCGCTTTTGCTCCAATAATTGGATAAGAGACTTGTTTTTCTGCTCTTGTGTTTCCAGCACCTGATTGTAATGTCCACTGATGTAGATGGTGTAACATTGGACTGGAACGTGTCCGTTGCTCGTTAATCGTATTTGGTAAATGATTAGTCTGGTTTGCCTGTGCAGAACCAAAAGCGTACGAATGTGTAAGATTAATCACATTTGCTTGCAATGGATTAATAATACAGGATTGCGTAGAATTAACCCAGTTGGGTGGTGATATATCAATCATATGCGAGTTTGAAGCATTTGGATTGAGTGACGAAGGGTTAAAGAATACGTCTTCAATTATTGGACCATCCTGAGACAGCAGGGGACCATATTCATCCAACACTTTGTCATTTTTTTAAATTTTTTTTTATTACACTTCATCACTGCAAAAATACAAGAACAATTCAAAAACAAGACAAAAAGCAGCGAAAAGGAGGGGATGAACAGGTGTCAAGCACCTCTATCTACATCCCCCCTTAAACACACATCTTTGATTAGTATGATCCTTAAACAGATTACAGAACCACACAAAATATACAAGAGAACAGGCGAAAATACAGAACATTAAAATAGTAAAATAGTAAATATACAAATTTAAACATACAGTACAAAATATAGCTTAATTATTAATTATCATTAATTTTTAATTTATTTACAAAGAGATAGAATTGTATAATATACATTAAAATTTATTAATTATTTGTTAATTTAAATGTTTATTTACAAAGGCTAATAAAAGAATAAGGAAAAAAAAAAAAAAAAAAGACACTCAGAAGAGTAATAACAAAAAATTTTACAAAAATCGAATTAAAATAAATGTAAACCAGAACATCAAAATATTGCACAAAAAAGTTAAACAGGATGAATACAATTTAAAAATTTCAAAACAAAATTACTCCAAAATTAAAAAATTAAATGACAAAGATATTGCATACATTGTAATTCAGAAATTATTTAAAAATACATTAAATGATTGCAAGAAGACTTCAACATTTCAAATAATCAGGGGGAAATCCATTCCAACACAAATGGCATGACACACACTCAGCAATTTCTGCACAGCGCACAGCGGCAACAAGAGACCCACGTGCAAGTGTCAGCGGGATCAAAATTGTTGATAAATTTGTTGTTATAGAAATTACGGACGTGCCTCTTGAAAAATGGAATATATGTTGTAGACCTAATATAGTATGGTAGCTGATTCCATATGGGGATAATTCTCTGAAAAAAGGATCGTTTATGGGATTCAGTGTTACACTTAACAGGCACGAGAACATGCTGGTCAGAGGCAGATCTAGTTATTCGACAACCTTCGGTACGAGAATTAAAGGTGACAAAATCTTCAATGGGTATGTCACAGTAACCATGTATACACTTGTGAAATAACCTAAGATCAATAATTTCTCTTCTGTAAGACAGGGGTAACAGTTTAAGCTCACTGAGCCTTTGTTTATAGTCAGTATCTGGATAGTTAAGAATAAATTTGGTTCCCCAACGTTGAAGTCTTTCAATCTTAAGCAAATTGCATTTAGAAGTCCCATTCCAAAGAGAACTACAATATTCAATATCACTCCTGACGAATGCTTTGAATAATGTTAATGCAACATTTTTTGGTGCATTAAATCCTACCGAACGCTTTATCATACCCATTTTCATGTTACATTTTTAACAATTTTGTGAATATGATCATCCCAACACAGGTTAGATGCTATTTCAACCCCAAGATCCTTAACAGTTTGGGTTCTGTCAAGGATACAGCCATTCATCGTATAAACATATTTTATAGGTTTTCTAGAACGTGTTAAAGATAAAATTTGACATTTTGACGGATGGAATTTCATTTTCCAAATATTACTCCACCTAGTAAGAGCGTCAATGTCCAACTGGAGCTGGAAACAATCATTAACGGTATCAATTGATTTGAAACATTTAGCATCGTCGGCGAATAATGCAACGCTCGATTTCAGGGCAAAGCCTGGCAAGTCATTAATAAATAACAGAAAGAGTAGTGGACCCATAATGGATCCCTGTGGGACACCCG
>NW_022715675.1:0-1090 GCF_011630105.1 Anneissia japonica
ATTCAAGTAATTGAATTTGAAGAAAAGGACACTGCCCTCAAGCACACAATTTACTTTACTCTATGGCTTCGATATAAAGCATAAACTTTATGACCTTTGATTATTTTACTGTAGACCATGCCAATTACGATATATATACTGAAATTTGGAATTCATAACTGAACTTGTAACGTCGATATAAAGCATAAAAAATATGCTTTCTAATTAGTTTGTCCTACTACATTGCGTCCTTAAATGCGAACTTTCAAAAGAAAAATTACCAAAAAAGCTAACAACCAGAATACAAATTTAGCAACATTTGTTTTAAAATAGAAAAGAAATTAATTTAATTTAAAAACATGGCATACTAATGTAAGATAAATTGGTTTACAAACAAAACAAACTATTTAAATTGGAAATTCAATCGGTATACTACTGTGCATCCATAATCGATCTGTATGGGTTTTAAAAATTAAAACGGCTGTTTTATAGAGTTTTTTAAATACAGTACCACAAAATGCTAGTCTGATGACGTTTAAAATTTCACAACATGAAAAAGATGAAAAACTGCAAAAAGTAATTTAAGTTAGCTCCAGAATAAAATTTAATAATAAATCCATAAAAAAATCGTTCGTCATCAAAAAGTAAAATTAGACCAATCTTTTGTAATATAGAAAATGGTCTAATTTTGCCAAAGGTATGCTTGTTTATATTTTTATAAAAGTTATACAAGAGCATAGAAGTCGTGTAAATACAACGATTTAACCAATTTCGGCAAAAAATCCAGCAAAACAAGCATATTTAGCTAATTCTAGTACAATTGAGCTAAAAATCGTCAAAATTGATGAAAATATCTAAAAATAGGAATCCGTACTGGGCATATACAGTTCACAATGACGATATAGCGTGTTAGTAGTTCTTTATGTAGATATTGGATTGTTTGGCCTTCTCAGTCCTCTCCAGAATTGTGTTTTTCTTTTGCAGCACAATTGTAAAATAAATTCATTTTATATTTTTGTTGTTTTATGGTGGTCAGTAATATTCCAGGTAATGTGGATTTGCTATATACAGTCTGCACCAGGTTGTTTTGATTTGTGACATTATTTTTTAT
>NW_022715676.1:0-743 GCF_011630105.1 Anneissia japonica
CAAACGAGTCTATCAAATGAAGTCCTTCGAATACTGTACTTATATACGGCGATGTATGCAAAATAAGCTTAAGATTGGACTTGACCCATCACCTTCATTTTTATTGGTCGTTTCCCACCGAAAGCTTTTTCCCTCAAAAATCTATACCTACCGATTAGTAACCACTAACTGTGCTGTAATTGGTTGAGTACCTGTAGCAGGCGTAGGAGGAACGATTTAGGCTAAGCCAAAACTAGTCCTGGCCGGACCAATTTATCCCGGGAGGACTAATTTTGGCAGGCCAAAATCAGTCCCCGGACAAAGTTTAGCGGCCAAAATCGGTCCGGGGCCGATTTTGGCATGACAGGCCCACACCAAGCCAACACATGTCTGTCACAGTCTCAGAGTGCCATTTTCAGCTATCTGATGTTGATATTCTTTTTAAAAAATCTCATTTGGAAAGGGGAATCCCTCTCAACCCCTTCTCAACATTTCGAGCCTACGACCTCAAGTCCCCCTGTCGGACAACTTTAGCCCACTCAGAAAATATGTCCTAGAGTCGCCACTGGGAAACAGCGGTTCATTGTTACCGTGTGTAGTTGAATGAACAATAAAGTAAAATTTAAATGTCAAACTACTGTATAGCATTAATTATGTGTAGGTCTACAATTGTGCATAAAGTTAGAGGGTTGAAACAATATTTTATTAATATAGAAGTTTAAAAGTTAATGATATTTTAGAATGCTTGAAATGGTGTGTCTAGG
>NW_022715677.1:0-594 GCF_011630105.1 Anneissia japonica
AATATTGAATCCCAACACGATGGCGTGTATTTCAATACTTGGAGTATGTATTATACTTTCTTGTTTTAATATTTGCCTCGTGATTTTTTGTCGGAGACATCGTATATCCCCGTCTGCCAAATCCTGCCGCTACCGGTCCCGTTCAGAAATATAATCAATTCACTTTGTTTCGTATCGATATTCTTACTTTTTCATGAACGGAAATAAACTGTTTGAAATAGGCATATACCACCAATTTGCATTACTGCAAATTGCCTAGTAACAATGACTTCAGTGAGAAACGTTCTCACACAAGTAGGTTCCCACGATCAGGAGAAGCATGAGAGAAGCAGACACAAGGTCAATCACATACAGAAGTCTTCTCTTTAAACGCCGCCAACTCAGGAATGTAGACGCTCAGTGTCTGATCTGATTCTTTGAACGCCGCCTTCAGGAATGTAAACGCGCTGCTGCTCCGCAAGAAGGGAATAGCCGACTGCCTTGTTCAGCAATATAAACATGTGCCATGGTTTAACCATTTTTTAAAACAATAATTGCTGCGAAGCAGCCAATTCATATTCTTGACAGCAATTTGACCTCTGAAAGGTCATTGTT
>NW_022715678.1:0-520 GCF_011630105.1 Anneissia japonica
AACACTGTTAAACTATATATATAAATCATCAAAGAAAGGTAAATACAGTGTTCGAATAAATGACATAATAATACATCGTGTAGCATACCGTAGCTCTCAACGAATGTAGTCCTGTAAAATAAATGAATAAAGAAATTGTGTAATAAAATGCCTCTGGCGGGACTCGAACCTGCGACCTCTCGCTGTCAAGGCGAGCGTCATAACCATTAGACCACTGAGGCTTCAAGGTTGAACAGATTCAAATACCACCAGATACACTCCATTACACAATAAGTACGGCTAGAAACAAATCGTTGCGTATAATATAAATCAAGATAGCCGTTAACACTGTTAAATTATATATATAAATAATCAAAGAAAGGTAATACAGTGTTCGAATAAAGGACATAATAATACATCGTGTATAATAATAATGTGTTCGAATAAAGGACATAATAATGTGTTCGAATAAAGGACATAATAATACAAAGGACATAATAATACATTCAGTTCAAATATATACAGAAGCATAGGACATGGT
>NW_022715679.1:0-546 GCF_011630105.1 Anneissia japonica
AAAATCTGGCCGAATAAATTTTGGTCGAATTTGGCCGTGAGATGGCGTGTGTTTGGCCGTGAAGCTGCCACTCTACTCTGTACCTGGCAGCCCTGCCACTGGATGGGGAAAGCAGAATTTTAGAATAGAGCGTTTGAATTGATGATTATACTTGCTGTAGGAGTTCAATACAATAAGTTTTTAAACGAATAACGAACCAAGAAATAAATATCATGTACATTCGATCGATACTGATTACTGGCGCAAACAGAGGAATAGGTCTTGAATTTGTCAAGCAGTTCGTAGCCCTTCCCAAGCCTCCGACACACTTGATTTCAACATGTAGATCACCAGATGAAGCAAAGGAGTTGCAATCTATAGCCAAGGCGCATTCCAATGTGCATGTTCTGAAGCTGGGTAAGCCTCACCAGACTACTTTAGAATTAGTTAAGGCCTGAGTGCAGACTTGGCCCTGAGTACCTTCGACAAGTGAAAGCCTTATAAGTTATAGACATATGCCAGGGATGATCCTTGAATTGATGAAATACAGGCCCGTAGCCAGGTCAT
>NW_022715680.1:0-962 GCF_011630105.1 Anneissia japonica
ATATATAATTATATATATAATTATATGTATTGTGTGTTTTTTGAGGTGTGTAGGTGTATATGTATGTATATATGTGTATATGTATATACATTATGTATGTGTATATATGCATGTGTATATAAGTATATATATATATATTAATAATAATAATAATAATAATTGAATATGCAATAATGTTTTGCTCACACTATGATGATATTACTTTCATGAAATTTAAATAACATTTTTAATTTAATATATTCAAATCTCATAATTTAATTAATTTAATTTTTTGACAGGATTTCTTATTGTATACCGTGGTACAGTATGTGTTTATTTAAATTAAAAGTGATGAAAAAGTTGTGGGTTACCCCCACAAAAGATACACAAAAAAAGTGGTGACATGGTCAGATAATTATGGTCATAAAAAAGTCAATTAAGATCAATATTGTATGACATCTTAATAATACATCTTCTCGGATTTTTGTTAAATAACAGTGGCAAGATTTTATGAAATACCTATATATGTATTTAAGTATACAGACTATGTAATATATAAATTAAAATACTTTGCTGTGTAGTAGTATATAAATACAATACTAGTTAAAGAATAATAATAATGATAATAATATGTATCTCGACCACAGGTCTCTGTGGTTGAATTGGTAAGACTTTCGCACGTTAAGAAAAAGGTGCTGAGTTTGTGTAGTGGTGGAGGCAAGGTTTCCTTTTCATTCTGATCAGATTTTCCTCTTTTGTTGCATTTAAATTGTACATTATTATTTACAAAATGGGTTTATCCCATTGGTCTATTAAATTAAATAAGTATATAAATTATTATTGTTTTTTTTTATTATTTGTTATTTTATTATATATGCGCTTAAATATAATGTCCTGTGGACGTTCCGCCCTCAGTCAGCTAATTGAAAATTTATTTAAACATTGTTAATCCGACATAAAATATATATATTATAATGTCAACT
>NW_022715681.1:0-645 GCF_011630105.1 Anneissia japonica
CATTTTTGGGTCATTTCCAAAATGTGCCTTGAGGCCAGACAATGCTTAATCCGGCACTGATTATAATAATTATAGGCCTATAATATAGGGCCTGGGCATATTAAATTTTGCGTTTTCGCAACACCTTCGGTGCTTCATATATTTGTTTGAAATCAACCGCGACCGCTATCCTTTTTATTTGCTATAGTGCCTCGGGCTACAGAATATTAAAATCACAGCTTGTCAACAACACCCGCAATTCCGCGAACGAACGAAATTTCGATCGTTCGATCGTTGCTAAACTGAATGACGTCATGTATGTATTGGTGTTTCTATTGGCTAATCATGACGTAATATCATTTACCGTACCTTTAGCAATCGGAAGTTCCGATATGGTACCGTATCTCTAGCCACTGCTCCTCCTGCTAAAGCAGCCACTGCTTACACCCAGCAGGCCATTTTCGCACCTCCTTCCCATCCCCCACCCCAACCAAAACCTGCCTACGGCCCTGCTTATAAATTCTTGCATGATGGAACCAAAGAGTATATAACAGAAGAGAGTTCACTGCTATTCTTAATACACGCGAGTCAGAGTGACTCGCTGTATGGGGAAAACGCCCCTAGCGTCTGTTAAGGATTCATGAGTTGCGCCGAGTGATGGCAGCA
>NW_022715682.1:0-205 GCF_011630105.1 Anneissia japonica
CAGATATTGGGATTCCTTCCAGTGGATGCTTAGTTTATTTTGTCATTCTGATCGGATTTTCTCTATTATTATTATTATTATTATTGTATACTTATATAGCGCATATCAAACTTCTCTATGCGCTGAACATTATTACCCCGGATCACTGGATCAAGCACATATGGAACACACACTCAGGCCCCATAGGGGAATTCCATAATGTTGC
>NW_022715682.1:260-547 GCF_011630105.1 Anneissia japonica
CCTGGGTGGAGAGAGACAACCGTAGATAAAGTGCCTTGCCCAAGGACACAAGCGACTTGCACAGCGAGAGTTTTGATCCCCCGACCTCGAGGTTGGGAGTCCAAACCACAACCGATGCGCCAACCACTTCTACTGTTCCGTTTTAATTTTAAATAGTTTTGCATTATGTGGCCGTTTGCTGTTTTATGGGTTTTTCCCATTTGCCTTTTAAAATTTATATAATAAAGAATCTCTATTGAGATCCAGCGGGCCGCCATTGATGCACAGTAGAGATTGTATCTTTAGAT
>NW_022715683.1:0-1367 GCF_011630105.1 Anneissia japonica
TCTGCTGTAATTCTGGAGGGTACTTTGGACAATTTCAAATTTCTACGACGCTTGTCGGAAAAGCGCATCAGGTATCGTAACCATCTTATTATTTATCTTGAACATCGTTCTAACAATTCGGCTCCTAAAGGACTACAATTTCATGTCAGGTCTGGTATTCCATTCGCAGATCGTGACTTCCATTCCCGCTGGAATGGCGTCCTTAACAAAAATGCATGTCGATTAAATGAGGTCCTAATTGGCAACTGCCGCAAACTCCTCAAAGACATCGACAACCAAATTCACTTTAGGACTAGAAGGCTAAAAAGAGACCTTACTATATCTGAGTTTCAAAACAAACTCAAGATTATTGCCAAGGATTGCCTTAAGCTTTCTAAGGAACTTTCCCTGGGGAGACAACACAAATTTGGTCGAGACAATATCACTTCAACACAAGTGATCGAACCTTCGCACAATATTTCGCTTTCACGTAAACCTAGAAGGTTTCATTCGGCGCTTTAGTGATAATCCGTGCAACATAACTGATTCAGTTGTTCAAATTAACTGTCAGCTTTCCGAAGGAGAAACCAAACTTCTATCCCGAGGACTCAAATTTTGCCCAAAACCGAGGCAGGCTGACCCACAACAACTATCTTTGGATCTGGAAGCTTTCTTCCGACGTTTAAGATGCCGTGAATTTTTCGTCGATTCCGACGGCAACACCACGGATAACACGGGCAATGTTACAAAATTCAAACCTAAAAGTACCTGGAATCCCCCTAAGAATCGTTGCCCAGCTTTAGAAACTTTCATTCAGGCCATTGAGGAGGACGTTAAAAACCACACTCCTAGTCCAGATTTCCGCGACATTCTCACAAAAAATGAGAGGCAGGCCATCGCCAATTTGCGTCAGCGTGATGATATTATCATCAAACCAGCTGATAAAGGCTCTGCCACTGTCGTAATCTACATTAAATTCTATGAAGAGGAGTCCTTAAGACAACTAAACAATCCTCTTCACTATCGGAAGCTCACAGAGGACCCCACTCCGGAAATGTCTAAGGAAGTGGAAAAATCTGTATTAAAGATGGTTAAACATCGATCCCAAAATTGGACCCCATCTCATCCAGGTCGATCCGGCACCAGGACGATTCTATGTCCTACCCAAAATCCACAAAGCAGGCCATCCTGGCAGACCCATTATTTCGGGCAACGGTACTGCTACCGAAAAAATCTCTGAATATGTGGATGACTTATTGAGACCATATGTTGTTGCTCTCCCCTCGTACATTCAGGACTCTACGGACTTTATCCGCAAAATTACCCAAATTTCAAATTTACCTAATAATACTGTTCTGGCTACACTTGATGTTTCGTCATTATATACT
>NW_022715684.1:0-1185 GCF_011630105.1 Anneissia japonica
GACAATGTGTGATTGCAAAACGTTACTGTACATAACAATACAAATTACCAAGCGCAATTGCAAATAGTATTACAATATAAGATAAGCAAATTAACAATGTAGTATAATTAAAAGTTTATAAAATTTAGGCAAATCCTAAATCAAGAGCGGAACACTGCAACTTAATTGTTCCGTTGAAAGCTAGTACGAAATCATATTGTAGATAAAAACGTTAAATCAAATTAAATCAAGTACACAACAGGAAATTATGATTTTTACCTATAAAAGAGCCAAGGTGTCAAATCATAAACAGTTGATAAAATGCAGTATAAAAATGGTAAAAGTAAGACTTCTCCGGGTTGATAAAATTGCAAAATAAAAGATGTTAAAAGCATGACTTCTCAAATAAGGTGTGGCAAATATTAGGTCCTCAATCCTTGCAGATGTTGCTTGTAAACAGGGTCAGTGAGAAGTGAATTCCTTATCACTGTGGGGTGTCCGATAGCACCTATTGCCCAGCAGTTGCCTTAGCAACTGAGGACAAATTCCCAAATATAACCACTAATGAGAATTGCAGGGACACTAATACACTGAGTGGCCTCAGCTATAATATTATATACATTATAGTACATATACCAAAGTTAAAACTTAAATGGAATAAAATAACGTTTATACCTTACAGAGTGGCAAATAATACCAATTTTAAAGCTTTTAAAAAAAAGTAAAATTTCACAGGGTTACATATATATGTAGCGGGTGACCACTACTTGAAGTAAGCGAATCCGTCACTTAATTCATCGTGGGGGCTCGGGCTCCAGTTACGCGCAGGCTCGGTCGGTAGATGTTTACATAATGGCCACAAATAAAACAAGAGGAACCTTTTCTAGTTATATACTTAATAATGATTTATTGGGCAATGGGGATTACAAATAGGGACTTATAAATTGGACCTAACCTAACCTTTTTAACGTTATTACTTGGTCGATGATGTAAAGGGCAAAGGTAATTGGTAATATCGACTATTCGTAAAACGGACGTTTGCTGGGTTTTTTTTTTACCGGTGTACGGTAAGAATGGCCCCGGAAAAAATGGCCCCGGAAAAAATGGCCCCGGAAATAAAGGCCCCGGAAAAAATGGCCCCGGTAAAAATGGCCCCAATAATCAAATTCTGTATTAAAACTGATTTTCTTGATTCAATATATGCAT
>NW_022715685.1:0-1416 GCF_011630105.1 Anneissia japonica
AGTCCTACTTCTCTTTTTTTCCCGACCTTTACCACATTCTCTTCTGAGATTTCAAGAAAAAAAAAACAATGATCCTGTCATCCTGCTAATCTCATTCGGCCGATGGCCAACAAGCTAACCACTACCCACCACCACTAATTGCACCTGCTATTTTGCTGTTATGTAAATATTCACGCATTCTTGTCATGAGCCAGTTCTCTGGAGGATTTCTTTTCCGCCTAACCACAATTCGTAATGTCATTTTCATTCAAAAGGTGCCTCTTGAATTTAATAATTTCCAATTTCCCATAAGAACCCCTCGATTTTCATCTATTTCCATAACCGCCCCCTTAGTTTCCACTCTGTTTTCATAAGCACCCCGTTTAAATAAGCGCCCCATCAGAAAGTGCAAAAACTATTTTAAGCGCCCGGGCGCTTATTCATGCGAGTACGGTAATATGCTATTCAATACTTTCATGAGCAAGTTATTTTTAGTGAAATTTATCACACCATCAGAGTATATAAATTTACAGTACAATTACTGTACTGTACATATTTTGCATATTGATTAATCACTCCACCTTTTGCGTCTGATCAGTCACTTGATCTCTATGTCATGGTACTGCATTTGTTAATACATTGTAAAGACGGCAGCTCAGCAACCGTTTTTGTAGCTGCTGCTGTGCGAACAGTCCAGACAAGGGTCTAGAAATTATTTTTAAGGCTCATTGCAGTCATAATCATAGCCAAAAGAAATGTTTAGCCCCACCTACAATATTCTTGAATGTTACTCTAGAAAATAACCATTAATTTATTATATATAATGTCCTGTATGAATCCTATACGATCTTAAAGGTGTTCTAAAGGTTTGCAATTATCCCATAGAGTCCTATAGGAATTTTTCCAAATCCTATAAAAAACTATCAAAATTCTGTAGCACACCAAAATTGTAATTATTTGCATTCATTTATAAGCTTTGCGTAGCTCAATATGCAATTATATTTTCTTAAATAATAAAGAAGTCTACTCAAGAAATTAGCATAAATAGTACAGAGAATTTTGATTGACTGTCAATCTCAGATATCTAATTTTTAGGAAATTACGTTTTATGCATGCACCAACGTGAAAACTTTAAAAGAGAACTAGCAAAATGATTTTTTGTTCTAGAGTGGATTTTTGATATGCCATTAATAATAGAATCAACCTTAAAATCGTTCTTTGGCTATTTGTTATGAAGTTATAGGCGATTATATACGATTTTACCATGACATCACTGGCGAAAAGGTAACAAAAGATCGTTTAAATAGCGCCGCGTAGGGTATCCACCGCGTAGGGTATCCACCGCGTACGATCTTTGCGTGCATGCTGTAATCATGGAGGTATTATTAATACCTCCATGCTGTAACAATCACAATTTACAGCCATGGTTACAGCATA
>NW_022715686.1:0-1319 GCF_011630105.1 Anneissia japonica
ATTACATTGCACTTTATTGGATTAGGCAGCATGTCATTTTGAACGCACCAAGACTCCAAAGCGTCAATGGTCAAATCATCCACAAATTTCCACCTCTCTGGAACATTATCTAATAAATCGTTCACCATCACTGTGAAAAGAATAGGTCCTAGCTTGGTACCCTGCGGTACTCCACAAGTAACAGACTTGTATTCTGACACATTTCCATTTAATCTGACGCACTGTGATCTTTCAGTTAAAAAACTGCACACTAAAGGAATCACAGGAGGACATATTTCATACTTTATCAGCTTATTGATCAGTATTGTGTGATTGATACGGTCAAAAGCTTTGCTAAAGTCCACCGTACAGATTGAAGCATACAGTAAGACCTTGGTACATCAGTACGTGACAGAATTCTATCACAGAGATCAACAAGATAATGCGTGGTAGAACAACCTTTTGAGTTTCCGAATTGCTGAGGGTCCAAATGCTTTTTAAATTCAGTGGTGATCCACTCTGCAATAAAACTCTCCAAAATACGTCCAAAGATAGGTGTAATAGATATTGGTCTAAATTCATCCGGTAGAGATGCATTTGAAACTTTCGGCACTGGAGTAATAGCTGCACACTTCCACACATTGGGAAAAATATGGGACCTCAAACACAAATTAAACAGATCTGTCAACAGAGGAGCCAACTCAGTAGCAAATTCCTGGATCAACTTTAGGGGAATATCATTAGGATGACTAGACTTATTCACTTTAATAC
Organism: Anneissia japonica; assembly: GCF_011630105.1. Taxonomy (NCBI): domain Eukaryota; kingdom Metazoa; phylum Echinodermata; class Crinoidea; order Comatulida; family Comatulidae; genus Anneissia; species Anneissia japonica. The sequence goes on from NW_022715686.1 coordinate 751, forward strand.
GTATTAGCTGTCTATAAACCTGACCAGGGTAAATAATTGGTGGACAAAACGTTGGGAGAAAAGCAGGCAATTCATCAAAAACCAGGGCAGGGAGTTGTGAGCAAATTTCAGCAAAATGATTATTCAAATTGCTCAAGACAGACTGATCACCAGTATCAACTGTCTTAGTCTTAGTCTTATTAGTAATTTTCTGAATCTTCCTATGCCATTTACGCGGTTCAATATTCCTTAGTGATGCAATAGACTTGGAATAAAATTCAGCCTTAGCAGTCCTAATTTCATTACGTACCTTATTTCTATACAAAACAAATTTCTCAATTTTTCCTTTCCTATAGGCATTTTGTCGCTTATGTATCAATTTTCTAATTCGAATGGTAAACCAAGGTTTATCATCACTTTAAAAGGGGAAAGCATTTATTAAAGTAAGAACGCAAGACCTCACTGAATTCATTAGCTCTAGTGTCGGGATCAGAACCTAACAGCACATTGTTCCAATCAATTTGTGTAATAATCTGACCAAATAAACGAATACAGGAATCTTTAAGTGGGCGTCTGGTAATTTTATTGGG
>NW_022715687.1:0-669 GCF_011630105.1 Anneissia japonica
TATTCGCTATCTATATAATATTAATGCTGATATTGACACCACTGCAATAGACAAAACATTACCAAATTTTCTTCCTCGCTTAATTTATCTTCCATCTCAATTCTAGCAACAAGTTCATCTTTGATTGTTTCCTTTTTATTATCGTCACTTAAGTCATTATTATCACTGTCATTATCATCATCACAATGATGCCTCAAATTATCGTTTTCTGTACCATTGCCTTCAAAGTTACATTTTTCTAATTTTATCTCTGGTGGAGCATCAGGATCTATGGGGGCATCACCACTTTGTTGACATACTAGCTGTTTCACATTGCCAATCTCTGCTCCAGTTGTAGTTTGTGTCTGTTCATCATCATTGTTAACTGGTTCCCTTTCTTCTGGTGCATTCATTACATGTTCTGTTTTGCCAAACATATCATCTAATTTTAGATGTCTGATGCCTTGGTCTACTTCCTCTGTACCATTTTTTGTGTGGATATCTTCAGTGGCATCAAAGTACTGGTCATCATCACTCTCTGACATGCCACTTGTACTTGAGTTCTCCATGATTAACTGTCTATTTACAGTGTCAGGTTGTTTTCTAAGATCATTAACAGCATGAGTATTTTCATGAGCAATCAATAATCATGGTATACATTTTGTACTGAAAATATAAGAAAAAAACATG
>NW_022715688.1:0-1651 GCF_011630105.1 Anneissia japonica
AAAGTCAAAAATTTGCACTAAGTATTCAACTCGGCGAAATAAGCACTTTTGTGCAAAAAGTGACAATGTTAAAAAGTTGAGTCAAAATGTAATTTTTTTTTTGTTAGGCAAAGTGAGATAGGCTGAAACAAACACTATTCCATTGAAAATTTGATTTTTTTTTTTTTTAAAGTACTCGAAATATTTCGGAAAGTCAAAAATTTGCATTAAGTGCTCAACTCGGCGAGATAAGCACTTTTGTGCAAAAAGTGACAATGTTAAAAAGTTAAGTCAAAATGTAATTTCTTTTGGTTAGGCACGGTGAGATAGCCTGAAACAAACACTATTCCATTGAAAGTTTGAAGTTTTTCGGAAAAGTACTCGAAATATGGCGGAAAGTCAAAAGTTTGCACTAAGTGCTCAACTCGGTGAGAAAAGCACTTTTGTGCAAAAAGTGACAATGTTAAAAAGTTAAGTCAAAATATAATTTTTTTTTTGTTAGGCACGGTGTGATAGCCTGAAACAAACACTATTCCATTGAAAGTTTAAAGTTTTTCGGAAACTACTCGAAATATGGCGGAAAGTCAAAAATTTGCACTAAGCGCTGAACTCGGCGAGATAAGCACTTTTGTGCAAAAAGTGACAATGTTAAAAAGTTGAGTCAAAATGTAATTTTTTTTTGTATGGCAAAGTGAGAAAGCCTTAAACAAACACTATTCCATTGAAAGTTTGAAGTTTTTCGGAAAATTACTCGAAATATGGCGGAAAGTGAAAAATTTGCACTACGTCCTCAACTCGGGGAAATAAGCACATTTGTGCAAAAAGTGACAATGTTAAAAAGTTGAGTCAAAATGTATTTTTTTTTTGTTAGGCAAAGTGAGATAGGCCGAAACAAACACTATTCCATTGAAAGTTTGAAGTTTTTATTAAAAGTACTCGAAATATGGCGGAAAGTCAAAAATTTGCACTAAGTGCTCAACTCGGCGAGATAAGCACTTTTGTGCAAAAAGTGACAATGTTAAAAAGTTGAGTCAAAATGTAATTTTTTTTGTTAGGCAAAGTGAGATAGGCTGAAACAAACACTAAAACACTATTCCATTAAAAGTTTGAGTTTTTTTTTAAAAGTACTCGAAATATTTCGGAAAGACAAAAATTTGCACTAAATGCTCAACACGGCGAGATAAGCACTTTTGTGCAAAAAGTGACAATGTTAAAAATTTAAGTCAAAATATAATTTTTTTTTTGTTAGGTTATTGAAAGTGAGATAGCCTGAAACAAACACTATTCCATTGAAAGTTTGAAGTTTTTCGGAAAAGTACTCGAAATATGGCGGAAAGTCAAAAATTTGCACTAAGTGCTCAACTCGGCGAAATAAGCACTTTTGTGCAAAAAAGTGACAATGTTAAGAAGTTGAGTCAAAATGTAATTTTTTTTTTTGTTAGGTTAGGGTTAGAGTTATGGTTAGGGTTAGAGTTTGGGTTAGGTTTAGGGTTAGGGTTAGGGTTAGAGTTAGAGTTAGAGTTAGGGTTAGGGTTAGGGTTAGGGTTAGAGTTAGTGTTAGGGTTAGGGTTAGAGTTAGGGTTAGGCAAAGTGAGATAGGCTGAAACAAACACTATGTCATTGAAAGTTTTAAGTTTTTCGGAAAAGTACTCGAAATATGGCGGAAAGTCTA
>NW_022715688.1:1922-2740 GCF_011630105.1 Anneissia japonica
GAGATAGCCTGAAACAAACACTATTCCATTGAAAGTTTGAAGTTTTTCGTAAAAGTACTCGAAATATGGCGGAAAGTCAAAAATTTGCACTAAGTGCTCAACTCGGCGAAATAAGCACTTTTGTGCAAAAAAGTGACAATGTTAAGAAGTTGAGTCAAAATGTAATTTTTTTTTGTTAGGTTAGGGTTAGAGTTATGGTTAGGGTTAGAGTTAGGGTTAGGTTTAGGGTTAGGGTTAGTGTTAGAGTTAGGGTTAGGGTTAGGGTTAGGGTTAGGGTTAGAGTTAGAGTTAGGGTTAGGGTTAGAGTTAGGGTTAGGCAAAGTGAGTGAGGCTGAAACAAACACTATGTCATTGAAAGTTTGAAGTTTTTCGGAAAAGTACTCGAAAGTGCTCAACTCGGCGAGATAAGCACTTTTGTGCAAAAAGTTACAATGTTATTAAGTTGAGTCAAAATGTAATTTTTTTTTGTTAGGCAAAGTGAGATAGCCTGAAACAAACACTATTCCATTGAAAGTTTGAAGTTTTTCGGAAAAGTACTCGAAATATGGCGGAAAGTCAAANCTCGGCGAGATAAGCACTTTTGTGCAAAAAGTGACAATGTTAAAAAGTTGAGTCAAAATGTAATTTTCTTTGTAAGGCAAAGTGAGATAGGCTGAAACAAACACTATTCCATTGAAAGTTTAAATTTTGTTTAAAAAGTACTCGAAATATTTCGGAAAGTCAAAATTTTGCACAAAGTGCTCAACTCGGCGAGATAAGAACTTTTGTGCAAAAAGTGACAATGTTAAAAAGTTGAGTCAAAATATAATTTTTTTTTT
>NW_022715688.1:2768-3186 GCF_011630105.1 Anneissia japonica
ATTCCATTGAAAGTTTGAAGTTTTTCGGAAAAGTACTCGAAATATGGCGGAAAGTCAAAAATTTGCACTAAGTGCTCATCTCGGCGAGATAAGCACTTTTGTGCAAAAAGTGACAATGTTAAAAAGTGGAGTCAAAATGTCATTTTTTTTTTGTTAGGCAAAGTGAGATAGCCTGAAACAAACACTATTCCATTGAAAGTTTGAAGTTTTTCTGAAAAGTACTCGAAATATGGCGGAAAGTCAAACATTTGAACTACGTCCTTAACTCGGCGAAATAAGCACTTTTGTGCCAAAAGTGACAATGTTAAAAAGTTGAGTCAAAATGTAATTTTTTTTTTGTTAGGCAAAGTGAGATAGCCTGAAACAAACACTATTCCATTGAAAGTTTGAAGTTTTTCGGAAAAGTACTCGAAATATG
>NW_022715688.1:3559-5209 GCF_011630105.1 Anneissia japonica
TAAGTGCTCAACTCGGCGAGATAAGCACTTTTGTGCAAAAAGTGACAATGTTAAAAAGTTGAGTCAAAATGTAATTTTTTTTTGTTAGGTTAGGGTTAGGGTTAGGGTTAGAGTTAGGGTTAGGTTTAAGGTTAGGGTTAGAGTTAGAGTTAGGGTTAGGGTTAAGGTTAGGGTTAGGGTTAGGGTTAGGGTTAGGGTTAGGGTTAGTGTTAGAGTTATAGTTAGAGTTAGGGTTAGGGTTAGAGTGAGGGTTAGGCAAAGTGAGATAGGCTGAAACAAACACTATGTCATTGAAAGTTTGAAGTTTTTCGGAAAAGTACTCGAAATATGGCGGAAAGTCAAAAATTTGCACTAAGTGCTCAACTCGGCGAGATTAGCACTTTTGTGCAAAAAGTGACAATGTTAAAGAGTTGAGTCAAAATATAATTTTTTTTGTTACGCACGGTGAGATAACCTGAAACAAACACTATTCCATTGAAAGTTTGAAGTTTTTCGGAAAAGTACTCGAAATATTTCGGAAAGTCAAAAATTTGCACTAAGTGCTCAACTCGGCGAGATAAGCACTTTTGTGCAAAAAGTGACAATGTTAAAAAGTTAAGTCAAAATATAATTTTTCTTTTTTAGGCACGGTGAGATAGCCTGAAACAAACACTATTCCATTGAAAGTTTAAAGTACTGCGTACCTGGAAGTGCTGGCAAAAAATGTCTTCTATGATAGAAGATCAAGGTACTCTTCTTGACTTGAGTTTTGCTCTGGACTGGATAAATCTCCTAGGCTTGAAATGGGAATAAAGTTTCTGGATTGTTTTTTGTTCACATGTTGCTGGAAAAAATAACATAATTGCTGATGGAAAGAAAATTCAGGACTGAGTAACACAACACTAAACAATTAAAACTTCAGACAATGAAAAAAAAAATACATCCTGGATTTTGGGCACATAATTGTAGCATGTATCTTGTAACTAAACCAATGCATTTATTTTGTTGATTGCATAAAAGTCCTTACTTTTATTCAACAAAAATATCCAATACCAACAATTATATTATTAATGATTACGGATCGCCGGAAGCATTTTTCTTGCCTACTGTACGGAATACGAATTATCGTTTTCTGTTGATGTCTACGCTAAATTCAATGTACTTTACATGTAAGAAATTAATGTATGCTGGCTTCATAAAATGGAAATGATTTATTTACGAGTTATAGTGTTGAAATATTGAACGAGAATTTCCCCAACTAACCCATAACTTAACCCTAACGTTCCCTAGCTTTTCCCCGAATTTAATTTTTTTTTAAATACTACCAGAAACATGCTAATTTTCACTTTCTGCTGATGTCTAAACTAACACAAATTTACTTTTTTATGTCCATAAATGAATAGAGTTTCGCATCTTTAAAAGTAAAAAGTATATTTTGATGTAATTGGTTGAAATGTTGTGATTAAAAATTTCATTTTAGGTGTAATCAATTACAACAGTCCCTTAACAGACACTCCTCTGCTTCTCCATCCACGTGTACATGGCCGCGTCTACTTTATCGAAGATTGGTGTTTTCACATACCAAGATTTTCTTGCTTTAGTAGGGCTTTCGTTTGTTGAAATGTGTCTTTGTATTTTCTCTCTGTTTTTCCATATGGTCGCTACCGTAGA
>NW_022715689.1:0-1114 GCF_011630105.1 Anneissia japonica
TCTCAGCCTGTAGTTAGGCCTATAGTTTATCCTCTTTCTCTCTAGCCTTTGGTATAACTTTTACCCATCTACACTTTATAACAGGAGGTACTAGGCTGCTGCTGTTGTTGTAGATAATATACTAACATTTAATAACATCCAAGAACGTCGCAGTTAGTTACACAGTGACGTACATCACATAAGTCCTTGAGATTTCATAGGCCTACCGTAGGTAAACATAGAAAGAGCAATAATAGTAAAACTCGAGCGTCACGACATTGCGAAGTGTCTGCTCTTGTTCCTCGTATCGGACTCACTCGAGTCAATCCGAGATGGCCCGAGTGAAGTTTCATGCAAATGTTTCGTACGGAAAAAAAATCGCACACGGCGAGCTGCGACGGGGAATTCACTGCCTGTCGTAGAACGCCGCGTGTCAACGAAAGCTGTTTATTTTGCTCATTTAGTACGAGAGCATTATACTTTTATATTATTGTGGTGGTGGTCCTAGTAGTAGTTGTGGTAGGAATAGCAGCAGCAGCAGCACTAGTAGTAGTAGTAGTATCATTTTCACAAAAAAAATATCTAACAGCAATTATTTAATTAGTAGATTTAATTAATTCATTTAAGATTATGCTTTTATATTATTGTGGTGGTGGTCTGTAGTTGTGGTAGGAATAGGAATAGTAGTAGTAGTAGTTGTAGTAGTGGTGGTGGTGGTGGTAGTAGTAGTAGTAGTAGTAGTAATAGTAATATTAAAACTCACCTATTGTATTTAAATTCTTTACTATGACCTTAAATGTTACCCATGGAATAGTAAAAATTGGCTTTTTTTTAACTCAGTAAATAACTTTATTTTATATATTGAGTAAGCCGTAATTGTTGTCATTTTTTAAAGAGCTCATCAATTTTTTCCATAACACTTCATTTTGTTTGCATTAAAAAAACTCATGTTTTTCATCATCTATGGCATCGCAATTGTTACATTTGCTAACGTTTTTGATATTACATTTACAATGTAATATCAAAAACGTTAGCAAATGTAACAATTGCTAACGTTTTTGATATTACATTTACAATGTCGTTCATTTGTAGGAACAATTCTATTAAACAATTTGTAATTCAATTGCGTATATTA
>NW_022715690.1:0-523 GCF_011630105.1 Anneissia japonica
TACAGTAGGATACAAGGGCGTCGATCCCTGGTTGAAAATGGGGGAGGGGGAGACTAAATAAAAAATAAGCCTTGGGCCATAGGACCAAGTCTTGGTTGGGGGCCAGGGGGCGAAGCCCCCGGAAGCTTCGGCTTCATTTAGCCTATTTCCATACGAAATTTTCAAAATATCCAGTGGCTGATCCAGTAATTTGAAATAGAGCTGGGCCCAGAGAGGGACTTTTACAGATGGAGAGTGTAGACTACCACCTAGGCCCCACCATGGTTGGGGCTGAGGTAATAAAATTTATGATTATGGCACCTTTAGTTGGTCGGAAATGGCACTCTCAGACTGAATTTAAATATAATTTTAATCTTTCTCCACAATTAAATTTCGAAAAAAAACTAGGGATGATTGGGACCCTTGAATCTGTCACTGAAAGACTCCCCATAAAAGTTTTTAAAATTATCCTTTTAGTCATTAATTATGCCCGCTTATAATTATTTCGTACAAACTAACCAATGACGGCGCCAGGATCTGCCCG
>NW_022715691.1:0-2404 GCF_011630105.1 Anneissia japonica
CCAGGTGGTTATGGACTCCGATAGGAAAATGATTAATATGTTGTATTCTAATTTACTGCAAGTGCCTCCTAGCCATCAACAGTCTCATTGGAAATTGTCATTTTGAAATCTACTTTTATTTACATCAATTGTGTCATATCCCTGAAGGATCATGATAAGTATCCGATCATATTTGATAATTTATTTCATCATTTTCTGATTATAAAATCAAAATATTGTTTAGCTAACTTGTCGTTCCTATAGATGTACAAATAAAGTATATAGATGAAGTATGATAAATTAGTGAATTATGATAAATTAGTAACTTATGATAAATTAGTGAATTATGATAAATTAGTGAATTATGATAAATTAGAGAAATGATGACAGCCTGCATGTCTTTGTTTATATTCTAAGCACATGTCCATGTCTATAAGTATAGGCTTATAGGCTTCAACAAGATTTATTATATTATTATTACAGGCAGTAAAATAAATCATAATCAACTGTTAAGTTTATCCATAAAATAAAATAGCACAAGACCTTGTTTGAGTGAAAGAATATCTTTTCATTCATTCATTACTGGTATATTTTGTTTTCGTAAGTCTTTCTTTTGTTAAAATAATTATTTCTTTATGAACTTACTGATTTAATATTTTGTAATCAATTTGAGTTTTGTAGTTGTTACAAAATTCAATTTATTATGGTAGATAATGTCTTTATTTTTTTGTATTCGTGAAATTTATTTTCCAAGAATACCTTTTTCAGGCTCCTTTCATGTAGGTCTACTTTAATTTCTACATATACACTACACCCAATTTATTTTATACATATCTGAAACTTACCTGAGAATTTGCTTATTCTTATAATTTGATAGATTAATTTTCTTAATTCTTAATCATGCTTCTTCATAATAAATGATTCATGAAAATAATTGTATTAGTTTAAACCCTCAATGGAATTACCTTCTGGACAGAATTCCACGACAAATAACACAGCTCTCATTAACATCCTTATGTGGAAAGTCTCCAAAATCATATTCATCCATCAATATTAATAATTAAGAGTGTGGTATTGATTTGTGGTTGAGTCCTGTGTTAATTCCATGACAATCTAACAACCACTCTAATAGTTATGATCTTTGAGTTCAACCTTGACCTAATATTGTATTTTGACATCCAGGCAGACATCTTTACCCATCTTTAGTAATCAACTTAATTATTGAAATAATTTGGATTCGTTTGTATGCAAATGATCAAATTTGCCAATATAAAGTTATGAATATTCATGTTAAATATATTTGTTGTTGGGAGGGGCTGCGGTTCAGACTCCGAATTTCGTTATTTTTGTCAAGGTATATTATATTTACCGTAAGTATTCAATATTGTAGCTTTAAATGTGAAAACATAAGACATTAAAAAAAATAGTACACAGTTGCAAAACAATTCTGTATGATATAACCACACAGAAGAACATGAATGATGACAAATGCTTTGCATTCAAAATATTTTGTTTTGATGAAAAAGCACCAACTATGTCCCCTGTTTTTTTTTTTTTTGTGATATCTATAGTTAATTTTTTTGTTTAATTATTTAATAAATGTAGATATTTGAAAGTTGCAGGAATAAATAATAAAGAGATAGTAAACAATTTTTGCCACTACCAGTAATGTTTTACCTGCTACTGCACCCGGAAGTATCTTATTTTAATTGAATAATTTTTGAATAGGTACCATAGTTTTCAAGACCCAATTAATAACACTTATTGGAAGTGTATTGGGCATGTCTGAACATGAATGCACTTTAATCATCAAACCCCTGGGGGAATAGCGAAAGCAATAGGGGGTTTATTATGTGGAAGTTAAATGTTAAAAAGGCAGACAATAAGAAAGGAAATACCTTGGAAGTTGTATGATATTTTGTTCTGTGTTTACATTATATTAACTCAATTACCAGTAGTTCAGTTACTGTAATCATTAGTAATTGGTTTATTTTGGAAGCCAAAAGAAAAGGCAGTAGCCCAGTAGCTCGAATTACAGCAATCCTTGCCCATAGCATGCCTGTAGGTAGCAAACAGTTGGTTTTCATGTTGTTAATTGACTTTCTTCAGATAACATAGAAAAATAGTGTTAGGTTTTGGTCAAGTCATGACTTGAAAGGTGTTTTGTTAAAATATGTACCAGTAATATTTTAAAAGGACCAAATTGCCTGACTGATGATGGTCAATTTTTTTTTCTGATATTTGTTATTGTATTTATTTATTTTTTGTCAAAAACCATACAGCCTATATAAATACATAAAACAGAACATTATGACAGAATTCATATGGAACAACCATAACTTGTTTGTCCTTGAAAAACAAAATAATATAGCCAAGATATGTTTTTTCTATCACAGAGTAATAGGTTTGTCTCTTATACACATCT
>NW_022715691.1:2417-10367 GCF_011630105.1 Anneissia japonica
AATTAGAATGAACAGTAAAATGAATGTAATAGGCACTTGCTCATTAACATGAATTACTGCATCTCCTTGCCTACTGTTCTGTATGCAAGTTCCCTTCCAGGTTGTTTATTTTAATTTTTTTTAAAATAAAAGTAGTACGGTAGTCACTTAAAGGTAGTGAGGTGTTTTGGTTGGCAAAGCATATAATCAAAATTAAATCAAATCAAATTTTGATTGTGTAATGTTTATAAAAAAGATGTGCAAACTTAATTATGGGACCAATGTTCAGTTGGATGGATTTTCCTTTTATAGTGTTTTTCTTGTAATTTGTTGATTTATTTTCTTATTATTGGCAACCACACATTCTTTAAATAAACAAACTACAAGTATTTAAATAATAATAATAATAATAATAATAATAATAATAATAATAATAATAATAATAATAATAATAATAATAGTAACAGTAATAATATTTACGTACTGTATTTACTGTACGATAACTTGTTTGCCCTTGAGGTACAAAATATGAGAGCTGTGCATCCAATCTATTCAATTAGATTTATTTATGAAAAAATGTGTAATGTAGTAGTGTACACTACAAATAATCTTTAGATTGTAATATATAAAAATTAACCACAAAAATAATTTTCCCAGCACATAATCTCCTTCAAAACAATGGCAAAGACACCCAAGAGAAAAGGTGAAAGAGCCAAAGGCATTAGAGAAAAAATATTTCACCTGTAAACACAATCATCGACCAAAAATATATAAACAACTCAAGCAACTATAGTAACAATAACAACAAATAATAATTCACAAGAAATGTTTTGTCTATCACAGTTATTCATTGCTTTAGGATATACAATCAGGAGGTACATAGAAAAAAATGGGTATTTTGGGGCTTTTTTCACACTAGATGTTGTGTTTCAGCGAAAGCTGATCATAATCTGGACCATTTCTCTGGTGAAGGTCAATCAGAATATATGTGGGTACCCCTGTTTGTGGCCATGCTTCTGAAAAAAAGCTAAAAATGTTAATGCAATGTAACACAAACATCCCTTTTTTACATAATTTTATGTAAAATCTTTAATACCTCTGAACAAGTAAAAAGTAACCCTAACCACGAAGTTGAATGGAAAGTTAAGTGGTGCGTGGGTATAGCAAAGGTAAAATAAATGCTTTAGCTAAAATGAAGTGGGGTTAAGCCAACATTGGCATGATTATGCAGAGCACGGCTGTGTGAGTTTTAGTGTTGTTTTCATGCATTCTCTGCTAATTGTCCAAGCTTGGGATGGGAAAATTATGGTATGTATTGTTTAGTCAACAGCTGATGTAGACGTTTGGTCACAATTCAGCCCGTTGCCTTATTGACCACTCTTGAATAATGACATAGAAGAATCTGAACCTTGTTGGACTTTTGTTTCTCATTGTGATTGTCTCAGGACTTAATGGTCATATTGTCTGATGACCAACCCTGTCAATATTAGACATTGATTTAGTAATATCAAATTTCATCTCCTTTTAACGTAATGCGGTTTCACTCTCAACCGGTTTTCATTCATGTTTCAAATGATTATTTTAAGCATCAATTTATAGATCAGAATCATCACTATCAGCATCAACAACATCATCATTATCATCTTTACCATCCTCGTCACCACACCAATCATTATTTTCAATATCACCATCATTTATCATTATCATTTATGACTATAGTTTTCATAACCATCATCATTTACCATCATCATCATTGTTGCTAGCAAAACAACAATAAGTTGCTAGCCAAAACCTATTGGACTGTAGAAAAACTTAAAATATACAATGACTGATGCCATATTAACATCAATTAACTGTGTGTAAAAGAATTTTATGTGCTTGACATTCGATTTTTAAAATGTAAACACACAAAATAAACACAATTATTTCATTGCCCTGTTCAATAATTTTAAAGACAACATGTATCTGCGGGTAAAAGGCCTTCTTTGTCCAATCATTGTACTGTAGAAGTGATACAACCTACGTAGTAAATGTGGATTCCACATGGATGGACAGTTACTGAAGGGTTGAGGGCACGCTCAGCGAGCACACCGTGATCGATTATTTGCTTAGGAAAGGATGTAAATTATTGCATGCAGGTCTGGCAGTATTTGGATGTTTAATCAGTCAGAAAAGGGAAGGAATTAACAAGCTTTTAATGAGTTTTCATGATTCAATCACAGAAAAATTTAGAGTAAGGTAAACATGCTAGTTTCGGTGAAGCAGCTTCAAAACTTTAGCCATAGGAAGTCAGGGGCGGAGCCTGGTTGCAGCCTGGCAGTTCGAAAAAAATATGCGAAGCTAAATCCCAGAATACAGAACTAAATCCCTATTGCAATGAAAACTTAATGGTTATTTTAAAACAAATTAGTATAGCATTGTTAGTTATTGTATACAAATGAAACAAATAAAAAAATAATAAAAAAGATAAAATTCATCATTAGTCAGAAAAGTGCTACCAACTCATTTGTTTTATTGGTTATTTTTTAAGTATTTTAACCCACTTAGTGGAACTAATTTACTGCCATAGGAAGGGGGATGTTGCTACCATGTGGGGGATGCGACTGCTTCCCCCACATGCCACCGGCCTATGCCCATGAAAGTAGTAGTTCATAACAAACTATAAATGTGTAACCCAACCTGTATTGCAACGTCAGGTAGCAATGTAAAGCCACAAATATCTGTAATTTTTATTGCTCATAAGAAGCCTTAATACGCATTATGCATATTCATGATTTTTTTTGCAAGTATTACTAGGATTATAATAGCCAATTGTATAATTTATTAATAAAAATAATAGCAATAACGTTGCTTTTACATTAACAAATAAAGTTTCTATTTTTAATTATAATCACATAAATACATTACAGATATGTCAACATTAGCAATTATAACAATTGTGGCAAAAACAAGCCAAACCAGTCAATCATCGCAAATCCTATTTCGGAGATTGGCCAAAATATGCTGGGAATGTCAAAATTTTGGAAATCTGTTTTTATTACACTAAACTAACCTTTATTTATACATCATGCTATGCTGTTATTTTCACTATTTCCAATGTTAAAACATAAATTTTTAACGATTTGGTGATGGTTTCTGCCTAAGAAATGCCCGAAATCTTATACTTGGCTGATTTCTCAAATCTTGTTCTTTAAACAGATGTATGTTTAAACTCCTGTAATTACATAATGAAATGTCAGATTTAAATGATTCTTTTACTATTTTATAGCTCTCATTTTACTGGTTAATCCCGTATAATTAATAACTAAAGATCAATTTTTGCAACGATTGAATGGTTTGGCTTGTCTTTGCCACAATGACTATTTGTCATCATATTACGTTTTATTATGAATAAAGTCCGATTTTTGCCAATGAATAGAATTGTATTCTGTGAATTATGATATTAATAAGTCTCATAGCAATCAATTGTATTCTCTATAGCAATTACCCTCTTTCTCTATACTACACCTCTCACACTTCCCTAAAATCTTAACTATTTACGGTACGTAATCTTGGTAAGATAGTATAATACATACTCCAAATATCAAAATGCACGCCATCGTGTCAGGATTCAATATTTCAACATTAATTCTGTCATATCAGGAATCTTGGTAATCAGTGAAGTATTGCAACATACAGACACATTGAATGTCATATTGATTAATGTTCAGTCAATTTCATGCCCAAAAGCATAGGTACAAGATACTCAACACCTGTGCCCATCATACATTAATTCATAGGCCTGTATTATGTCACTGTGAATTTAATGAACATGATGGTGAAAAAAGGAGTACAGTATCTAAATGTTTTGTTAGTAAAACAAGTTTATGTTGCATATGTCCATGTCTTTTGATTTTAAACCAAGATTTTTACTAATTTGAATAGGTGAAGGTTTAGAATGCTGTGTTTAGAGGGTGAAATGTTTAAAAGGTGCTTAGAGGTGTTTAGCAAGTGCTTAAAGATGTTTAGATGTTATGTGTTTAGATGTTTAAATATGTTTACATAGTAAAGGTGAATAAAAGGAGGTTAAAGGTGACTTGATTAAATAAAGTTGATCACTGGAGGATTCATTTCATCTGAAGCCTCAAGTTATACAAACTATATAAAGTTCAATAGACATAAATATGGGCTGGATATTAATTATCATATGTGGGGAGGCAAGTGACATCTTTGGCTATCATCAGCTGTTGTATTAATTAACATTGATTGTGTAAAATGTGTGCTAGTATAATGTATGCCAGTACTAATCTCTATGTTTTAATTACTATTTAATTTGTCACAGAAGGTTTCTGCACGTCTCACCAACATATTGTGTGGTATTACCACGTCTGAAAGTAGCACATAACTTTTATTGGTCTTGTAAAGTCAAATGTACACTACAAGAAATTAATTGATTGTTGAGAGTCCTTATGAAATGGTTTAACTTGATCATGGAAGTTGGCCTTACTGTATAATGTTTGCCTCCGTGATTTTATAAATTTGTTTAATAATGAAAAAAATAGCTAAATGATTAAATAATTGAATGCCACATTATAATTTAAAGTTACTTATAAACCAAGTAGCTGAAAATTAGATGATGAAGTCAATATTTTGATATTGGAAGTGAACCATATATTGCATACTATCAATTAAAAAATATAAAAAGATCGCTGAACTGTACTTAATTTAATGTGGAAATTCTACCGTAAAGTTATCCCACAAAATCATGCGAATTCCCCACCTTAACAAAGATTTTCACACAGTTTACAGAAGTTGAAGTAAGAGATCCTTGTAGTCCACCGTCATAGCCATAGGAATTAGTTGGTGGAGTGTTGACACAGACCAATGTGGCGTATACAGCCAGCAACGGATTAAATTCATCAATTCAACAAGGCCTTGTTCAAATGTATTTAATTCTTTTGTTGAGTACAATTGCCAAAACACTTACTGGTTTCCCTGCTGATAAACTAAATAACTTGCCTCAAACGCTGTCTGGATGGATATCAAGGCCTACCTGAGGAGAGGAACAATTTAGGGGTTTTCAATTTATGTATGATTTATAAATTTATGGCAACTATATATATGGTGTACAAGTAGAATTCATTTTTTTTTTCAGACAATTCATTAATATACAGAATAACCTTTGAAACTTATTATAATGACTTATCTTTATTCATTAATTTCTTTACACCTTGAGTAGAGTGAGCTTTGAAGAATAAAATTAGATAATTATGATATATCTTCAAACACTTTATTCAAACTGTTGAATGTTCAGGCATTTTAGTGTACGATGAGATGATAAAAATACACTACACTAATTTATATGTAGAACTGTACAATTTATTCCAAGTGAAAAGCATATTTACAAAAACACTTTGAGAAACAAGTTGATGATATATACAGATTGATAGAAAGTGAAAGTAATGTGTACTCAGGGAGGACAAACTGAGGAGTGCATGTAAAAGTATAAATGCATGTGATAACATCACCTTTCATACCATCTGACCAATAAGGATTAGTAATTGCCTGTCCTTGTCTAGTACCTGGGAAACTCATCAACATTCCCAAATGATGTGTGGTCACTTGAATTAAGGCAAATGACCTTAAGGTAAATGACCTTCCTAAACTTGGTGTATAACCCATGAAGTTGGGATATTAGTTAAAAATGCAAGGTATTATTTACACACAGATCCTATATACAAATTTACAGATGGTAGTACTGCTACAGGAGACCCCTACCAGTGAAAAAGTTAAGAGATTGAAAGATAAGAAACGGTCAGGAAAATGAACACGTCTACCGGATCGGGTAGTTCTGGGAGGTGTAGAGGGAGGGTCTACCTGAGCAGGGGCTGTTAACTGTGGGGAATTGTTAGGCTCAAGGGTGGAGGTGGGTGTGTGTGCTGTAACCGTATCTAAATGGGCTACTTTTAGGCGGTCAATGCTGACAGTGTCTCGACGACCATTTATGTCAAGAACAAAGTGTTTGTCGGCTCTTCGCAAAACTTTAAAGGGGCCATCGTAAGGATGTTGTAATGGTTTACATACAAAACGTTGAGTTGCTTGAATACTGTACCAGGATGAGATAGCGAATGAAGAGTGTCAAAAATTGTGCAACGAAAGTCTGATGGAACATATGGGCGAGGATTACCCCGTTGAAACATCGCAAAGAATCGTTGAGTCTGCAGTTGCAATTGGAAATGGTTGGAGTTTAAGTGATGATGATGATTCACATAGTTTGCACAGTTCATCATCAGTTTGTTGTGCCACTGCAATGCGTTCAAAATCAACCATTGTAGACGAATGGTGCTCAAGAGAGTTAAGTTCGATGCGCGACAGTGCGTCGGCTGCAGCATTATCTTTGCCGCTTACATGACGTAACAAATTTCACGTGGAGAGTGACGATCAGCTTTAGCGCGAAAGGCGTAAACAAGTGGCTTGTGATCAGTTAAGATGTGAAATGAGCGTCCTTCAAGAGAATGACGGAAATGTTTAACTGAAAGATACACTGCCAAAAGCTCACGACCAAACATGCTGTATCGTGTCTCTGCTGGTTTAAGCTTTTGAGAGTAAAAAGAGATCGGTTGCCAATTGTCGTCAATGCGTTGCTGCAAAATACCTCCTATAGCCATATCCGAAGCATCTACCATAATACACAAGGGTGCATCTGGCTGCAGGTGGGTGAGGAGTGTAGCGTTAGCAAGGGCGATTTTTACATTTGTGAATCCAGTCAATGCTGCGTCAGTCCAAATGAGATCTTGTTTCTTACCTGTTGCTACAAGTAATGCTGTAAAAGGGTGTAAGATCTCAGCGCATTGAGGTATAAATCAAGGGTAAAAATTAACAAGTCCAAGAAATTCGCGGAGTTTGCGTAATGTCTTTGGTTGTGGAAATTGTTGTATCGCGTCAACTTTTGTTTGAAGTGGTCGGATACCTTTGGCATCGACATGGTGTCCTAAGAATTCCAATGATGAAACTCCAAATTGGCATTTTGCTGGATTAAGAACAACACCATACTCATTGAGGCGAGTAAACAATTGTCGCAAATGATTTTCGTGTTCCTGGGCATTTGAGCTTGCAACAAGCAAATCGTCTATATATGCATAACAAAAATCAAGTCCGCGTGTCACTTGATCGATAAATCTTTGAAAAGTTTGTGCGCCGTTGCGTAATCCAAAAGGCATGCGAACGAACTCAAACAAACCAAATGGGGTAGTTATAGCGGTTTTTTGTACATCGCTGGGCTCGACAGGGATTTGGGGATATGCTCTGACGAGACCAATTTTAGAGAAAATGGTTGCACCATGTAATGTGGATCTAAAATACCAAGCTGCATCATATGTTCAAATTCATGTTGTGCAATCTTGCAACGGTCAGGCGCAAGGCAACGGGGACGTGCAGATATTGGAGGGCCGTTGGTTGTAATGTGGTGTGTTACATCATGTTTCAGAGACGCCTCCTGATAACATAGGCGTGTTATTGAAGGAAACTCTGAAAGAATGTTATCAAAGTTGGACTTACCCACGACTATGTTGAACATACTGTATATTCCGGTGTATAAGCCGCAAATTTTATACGCGATTTTCCCCCCAAAGTTTGGGGTGTGGCCTATACACGGTCATTAACCAAGTTCAGATCGCGAGCCGCGGCGAAAATAAGGCGCCGCCTGTCGCTTTAGGCCAACTTCGGCCGCCGAAACATTCGGCCGCGCCCTGTCGAACACAAAAATGTATGGAGCGCCCTTTGAGTGCTTTGCTGATTGGATGTTGAATGCGCGCTATTGTTTGTCACGCTGATATACAGTGGTTGAATGAGCGCTATTATATCTATTCAATTCAACCTCAAATTCAGAAACACTCAAGCTTACATTGTTACAGATAGGCCTATACACACAGAACATGTCGCAACAATTAATATTAATAGTGTGTTAAAATTTCAGTGATAAAATTATATAAT
>NW_022715691.1:10386-11704 GCF_011630105.1 Anneissia japonica
TATAATTTGTGAAAAAATCGTAACGAATTAAACATGGCAAACTTTGCGCTGCCACTTACACCATGGTTAACACAAGCAACATACTTGCAAGATTTTTAAACATTTTGACGATAATAATTGTTAAAGGTAATCATCATTGCTTGTTATTGATTATAGATCTTATACTATTTACTATTCAATAATGTAAATAGAAAGACCTGAATATTAAATCACCAATAAATTGATTGAGTAAATTAATTGATTGGCTTTAATGATATAAAGTGTATGTACATTAGGCCATGAGAATAGAGAGGTATTCCTAAAAAAATTTTATTGACCAATGATTGAAAAATTTACTCTAGATTTCTTTTTCCAACTCTTGTAAATAACACACTTTCATCACCCTCGCTAATGTGTTATTTTACATCCGATCTTGTATGAAAAGATAACATGAACAGACAACAGACATAAAAATAAAATTATTTAAAAAAATGTTTTATTTTATGGATAAAGGACGAAATTTGTGCACCTCACCTTCTAAATTTTATTTGACGAAATTCTATTTTGTGGATAAAGGAAACTGACGAAATATGAATAAAAATACAGTAAAAAAAATGCGTTTTGTTTTGTATATACATACATACAATACCTAAAATAAATACGTAAATATTACTGTGCGACATGACAGCAATTATTTAGTTTAGCAAAGGCGGTGTGAGAAATGCCCAACTGGCGATCCATATAAATCTCGCCCGGCCGAAGGTGTCGGCGGCCGAAGAAGTCATATCCCCGTCTGTCTAGGTTAGGCCCACGCTAGCCCAATAATTAGCCTAGGGTAGGACCGGTTTTTAGCCCTAGTATTTGTATACTCACTACAGTGCTGTGCAAGGATTCCTACTACTACATTTTCTACGACATTAGCAATGATTTGGGTTGTCTAAATAATTACTTTCATAATTACGTTCACTCGTAAACAATTTTGAAACACGCTGTTTCTGTTCGAAACTGCTTCGCTCAAAAAACAATAACAAACTACTTTTAAGAAAGTATAATACATACTCCAAGTATTGAAATACACGCCATCGTGTTGGGATTCAATATTTCGACATTAATTATGTCATCATCAGGAATACTTTTCGGGAGTTAATTGGGTCCTCCAGGTCACGTGAGCAGCTTTCATTTTCGATGTTGCAACATGCAAAACACGTGGGCTGGTAAAACTTGCTGTTCGACGTCTGGTTCCCGGTTGCTTGTACCGTTAATAGAAAGAATATTGATAACCGCTATAATTTTTACGGAAGCTTAAAGTGACCTTCCGAGTTTCCGAGTTTCCAAGATA